>NC_034191.2:2553332-2623332 GCF_002021735.2 Oncorhynchus kisutch
CACACACACACACACACACACACACACACACACACACACACATATACACACACACACACATACCAACACACACACACACACACACACATACACACACACACACACACACACACACACACACACACACACACACACACACACACACACACACACACACACACACACACACACACACACACACACACACATACCAACACACGCAAGCACATGGGGAGCGTCTTCTCTCATACCAACACACACACACACACACACACACACACACACACATACATACACACACACACACACACACACACACACACATACAAACACACACACACACAAGCGCGCACACAAACGCTCATGCGCGCGCACACACAGGCTCATGCGCACGCACACACACGCTCACACGCGCGCACACACACGCGCACGCACGCACCCGCACTCGCACTCTCACTCACTCACACACGCTCACACTCACACACGCACGCACACACGCACGCACACACACACACACACAGACACACACACACACACACGCACACACGCACACACACACACACCACAAGCACAGGGAGGTTAGGAAGACCTGAAGAAATCAGCTTGTTCTCATTACCCCAGATTCTGTACATACACGATTAGTTGCCTCGTCTCCATATCTCAATGTGGTCTCGTTATTGATCCTGGATGCAATAATCAACATAGATATTCAGTGATAGATGTTTAAAGATGCATTTGCATCAATTAGAGACAAACCAACAGATTATAATGATGGGTAACCAGCTATAGACAAACCAACAGATGATGGGTAACCAGCTATAGACAAACCAACAGATGATGGGTAACCAGCTATAGACAAACCAACAGATTATAATGATGGGTAACCAGCTATAGACAAACCAACAGATTATAATGATGGGTAACCAGCTCTAAGGGCCCTGGTCAAAAGTATTGGCCTAAAATGATGCAATTTGAAACGCGCCCTTTCAAGTTCCCACTTTAACAAGCCTTCCCTGCTTTAACTGGTAGCATACATAACGATTGCATGCCTCCTCCGATTATCCATCCATCCTCATAAATAAATGAAGGCACGCTGAACTCCTGCTACTTCCAAACGTCCATTACTCTAACAGTTCTCAGAGCATGTCAGAGAGATGTATTATTGAAAACATGCTCTAGATTCTACATAGACTCCCTCTTGCGATGAACTGCGTACCTCACAAGATGTGACTCTAATATACAACAGAAGACCGGAAGGAAATGAGGAAGAACACCTTTGCTATATTTGGAAGGAAACTGGCGTAGTAACTAACCCCAACCCTTGTAACTGGTAAGCTGGAGTCTGTAGTAGGGTTCAATCTGAAATGTGTTTTTTGATAATGAGATAAGGGAGGCAGGGTGTGAAGAATCGAGGAAAGATGAATTGAGATGGAGTTTGACTAAGTGAACTGAAAAAGCGGCGTATAAGCCTGTAACTGGGAGGTTGGAAGAGGAGGTAGAGAGGTGAGAGAGACAGAAATAGAGAGAGGGAATGAGAGAGACTAGGGCAGAGACAGGAGGAGACAGAGGTGAGAGAGACAGAAAGAGAGAGAGGGAATTAGAGAGACTAGGGCAGAGACAGGAGGAGACAGAGAGGTGAGAGAGACAGAAATAGAGAGAGGGAATGAGAGAGACTAGGGCAGAGACAGGAGGAGACAGAGGTGAGAGAGACAGAAAGAGAGATAGGGAATGAGAGAGACTAGGGCAGAGACAGGAGGAGACAGAGGTGAGAGAGACAGAAAGAGATAGAGGGAATTAGAGAGACTAGGGCAGAGACAGGAGGAGACAGAGGTGAGAGAGATGGAAATAGAGAGAGGGAATGAGAGAGACTAGGGCAGAGACAGGAGGAGACAGAGGAGAGGGAGACAAAAAGAGAGAGAGGGAATGAGAGAGACTGGGGCAGAGACAGGAGGAGACAGAGAGGTGAGGGAGTCAGAAATAGAGGGAGGGAAGGAGAGAGACTAGGGTAGAGACAGGAGGAGACCTGAGAGGAGACCTGAGAGGAGACCTGAGAGGAGATCTGAGAGGAGACACTAGAAGACCTTACAGGATACACTCGGAGACCTGAGAGGAGACACTAGTAGACCTTACAGGATACACTCGGAGACCTGAGAGGAGACACTAGGAGACCTGAGTGGAGACCTGAGCGGAGACACTAGGAGACCTTAGAGGATACACTAGGAGACCTGAGAGGACACCTAAGAGGAGACAGTAGGAGACCTGAGAGGAGTCACTAGGAGACCTGAGAGGAGACACTAGGAGACCTGAGAGGAGACACTAGGAGACCTGAGAGGAGACCTGAGCGGAGACACTAGGAGACCTTAGAGGAGACACTAGGAGACCTGAGAGAAGACCTGAGCGGAGACACTAGGAGACCTGAGAGGAGACCTGAGAGGAGACACTAGGAGACCTGAGAGGAGACACTAGGAGACCTGAAAGGAGACACTTGAAGACCTGAGAGGAGACACTAGGAGACCTGAAAGGAGACACTAGGAGACCTGATAGGAGACCTGAGAGGAGACACTACGAGACCTGAGAGGAGACACTAGGAGGCCTGAGAGGAGACACTAGGAGACCTGAGAGGAGACAGTAGGAGACCTGAGAGGAGACACTAGGAGATCTGAGAGGAGACCTGAGTGGAGACCTGATAGGAGACCCAGGAGACCTGAGAGGAGGCACTAGGAGACCTGAAAGGAGACCTGAGAGGAGACACTAGGAGACCTGAGAGGAGACACTAGGAGACCTGAGAAGAGACCTGAGAGGAGACACCAGGAGACCTGAGAGGAGACCTGAGAGGAGACACTATGAGACCTGAGAGGAGACACTGGGAGACCTGAGAGGAGAGACTAGGATACCTGAGAGGAGACACTAGGAGAACTGAGAGGAGAGACTAGGAGACCTGAGATGAGACACTCGGAGACCTGAGAGGAGACCTGAGAGGAGATACTAGGAGACCTGAGAGGAGACCTGAGCAGAGACACTAGGAGACCTTAGAGGAGACACTAGGAGACATGAGAGGACACCTAAGAGGAGACACTAGGAAACCTGAGAGGAGACACTCGGACACCTGAGAGGAGACCTGAGCGGAGACACTAGGAGACCTGAGAGGAGACACTAGGAGACCTGAGAGGAGACACTAGGAGACCTGAGAGGAGACACTAGGAGACCTGAGAGGAGACACTAGGAGACCTGAGAGGAGCCACTAGGAGACCTGAAAGGAGACACTAGGAGACCTGAGAGGAGACACTAGGAGACCTGAGAGAGGACCTGAGAGGAGACACTAGGAGACCTGAGCGGACACACTAGGAGACCTGAAAGGAGACACTAGGAGACCTGAGAGGAGACACTAGGAGACCTGAAAGGAGACACTAGGAGACCTGATAGGAGACCTGAGAGGGTTCCTCTTCTAATCCTCTCTGACCTCATCCTATTACACACTGCCAAGGTCAAGGGCCAACAGAGCAGGAGAAGCCATTAGAGAAATTACAAACTACTTCCTGGTTTCTTGGGCATGGAGAGAGAGCACTTGGAAAGAGAGAGATGGGAAGGGGATGGGTAGAGGGGGGAGGAGGAGAGAGAAGGGGGTAGGAGGAGAGAGATGGAGAGGAAAGTGGGAGTTGGGGAGGTGGGTGGAGGAGAGAGAAGGGGGTAGGAGGAGAGAGAGAAGGGGGTAGGAGGAGAGAGAAGGGGGTAGGAGGAGAGAGATGGAGAGGAACGTGGGAGTTGGGGAGGTGGGTGGAGGAGAGAGAAGGGGGTAGGATTAGAGAGAAGGGGGTAGGAGGAGAGAGAAGGGGGTAGGAGGAGAGAGATGGAGAGGAAAGTGGGAATTGGGGAGGTGGGTGGAGGAGAGAGAAGGGGGTAGGAGGAGAGAGAAGGGGGTAGGAGGAGAGAGAAGGGGTAGGAGGAGAGAGAAGGAGGGAGGAGAAGAGAGAAGGGGGTATGAGGAGAGAGAAGGGGGTAGGAGGAGAGAGAAGGTAATGAGTAGTGAGTTAGTATACAGCAGAGATGGAGAGGAAAGTGGGAGTTGGGGAGGTGGGTGGAGGAGAGAGGGAGAAAGAGAGAAGGAGAAGGTAATGAGTAGTGAGTTAGTATACAGCAGAGAGATGGAGAGGAAAGTGGGAGTTGGGGAGGTGGGTGGAGGAGAGAGGGAGAAAGAGAGAAGGAGAAGGTAATGAGTAGTGAGTAAGTATACAGCAGAGAGATGGAGAGGAAAGTGTGAGTTGGGGAGGTGGGTGGAGGAGAGAGGGAGAAAGAGAGAAGGAGAAGGTAATGAGTAGTGAGTAAGTATACAGCAGAGAGATGGAGAGAAAAGTGGGAGTTGGGGAGGTGGGTGGAGGAGAGGGGGAGAAAGAGAGAAGGAGAAGGTAATGAGTAGTGAGTAAGTATACAGCAGAGAGATGGAGAAGGTAATGAGTAGTGAGTTAGTATACAGGAGAGATGGAGAAGGTAATGAGTAGTGAGTTAGTATACAGCAGAGAGATGGAGAAGGTAATGAGTAGTGAGTTAGTATACAGCAGAGAGAAGGAGAAGGTAATGAGTAGTGAGTTAGTATACAGCAGAGAGATGGAGAAGGTAATGAGTAGTGAGTTAGTATACAGCAGAGAGAAGGAGAAGGTAATGAGTAGTGAGTTAGTATACAGCAGAGAGAAGGAGAAGGTAATGAGTAGTGAGTTAGTATACAGCAGAGAGAAGGAGCAGGTAATGAGTAGTGAGTTAGTATACAGCAGAGAGATGGAGAAGGTAATGATTAGTGAGTTAGTATACAGCAGAGAGAAGGAGAAGGTAATGAGTAGTGAGTTAGTATACAGCAGAGAGAAGGAGAAGGTAATGAGTAGTGAGTTAGTATACAGCAGAGAGAAGGAAAAGGTAATGAGTAGTGAGTTAGTATACAGCAGAGAGAAGGAGAAGGTAATGCGTAGTGAGTTAGTATACAGCAGAGAGAGGGAGAAGGTAATGAGTAGTGAGTTAGTATACATGAGAGATGGAGAAGGTAATGAGTAGTGAGTTAGTATACAGCAGAGAGATGGAGAAGGTAATGAGTAGTGAGTTAGTATACAGCAGAGAGATGGAGAAGGTAATGATTAGTGAGTTAGTATACAGCAGAGAGAAGGAGAAGGTAATTAGTAGTGAGTTAGTATACAGCAGAGAGAAGGAGAAGGTAATGAGTAGTGAGTTAGTATACAGCAGAGAGAAGGAGAAGGTAATGAGTATTGAGTTAGTATACAGCAGAGAGAAGGAGAAGGTAATGAGTAGTGAGTTAGTATACAGCAGAGAGAAGGAGTAGGTAATGAGTAGTGAGTTAGTATACAGCAGAGAGATGGAGAAGGTAATGAGTAGTGAGTTAGTATACAGCAGAGAGAAGGAAAAGGTAATGAGTAGTGAGTTAGTATACAGCAGAGAGAAGGAGAAGGTAATGAGTAGTGAGTTAGTATACAGCAGAGAGATGGAGAAGGTAATGAGTAGTGAGTTAGTATACAGCAGAGAGAGGGAGAAGGTAATGAGTAGTGAGTAAGTATACAGGAGAGATGGAGAAGGTAATGAGTAGTGAGTTAGTATACAGCAGAGAGAGGGAGAAGGTAATGAGTAGTGAGTAAGTATACAGGAGAGAGATGGAGAAGGTAATGATTAGTGAGTTAGTATACAGCAGAGAGAAGGAGAAGGTAATTAGTAGTGAGTTAGTATACAGCAGAGAGAAGGAGAAGGTAATGAGTAGTGAGTTAGTATACAGCAGAGAGAAGGAGAAGGTAATGAGTATTGAGTTAGTATACAGCAGAGAGAAGGAGAAGGTAATGAGTAGTGAGTTAGTATACAGCAGAGAGAAGGAGTAGGTAATGAGTAGTGAGTTAGTATACAGCAGAGAGATGGAGAAGGTAATGAGTAGTGAGTTAGTATACAGCAGAGAGAAGGAAAAGGTAATGAGTAGTGAGTTAGTATACAGCAGAGAGAAGGAGAAGGTAATGAGTAGTGAGTTAGTATACAGCAGAGAGATGGAGAAGGTAATGAGTAGTGAGTTAGTATACAGCAGAGAGAGGGAGAAGGTAATGAGTAGTGAGTAAGTATACAGGAGAGATGGAGAAGGTAATGAGTAGTGAGTTAGTATACAGCAGAGAGAGGGAGAAGGTAATGAGTAGTGAGTAAGTATACAGGAGAGATGGAGAAGGTAATGAGTAGTGAGTTAGTATACAGCAGAGAGAAGGAGAAGGTAATGAGTAGTGAGTTAGTATACAGCAGAGAGAAGGAGAAGGTAATGAGTAGTGAGTTAGTATACAGCAGAGAGAAGGAGAAAGTAATGAGTAGTGAGTTAGTATACAGCAGAGAGAAGGAGAAGGTAATGAGTAGTGAGTTAGTATACAGCAGAGAGAAGGAGAAGGTAATGAGTAGTGAGTTAGTATACAGCAGCATACACACCAGTTTCTCTTTTTCTTTCTATTTATTTTTGTTTCTTTCTCTTCTCCTCATGTTTATTTTTCTCTTTCTCTCTCCCACTCTCTTTCTTGCCCTCTCTCTCTCATCCTCCCTGTCTCTTTCTCGCCCCCTCTCTCTCATCCTCCCTCTCTCTTTACTGCTCTCACATGTATTATCTCGCCTTCCTTTCCAAAAAAGAGCTTGTAAGAAACATCAACTTCTGTGGCACAATAGGGACACCTGGTGGTGAGGAATCACATTGCAGCTGCTGCATCTGTAGCCTATTTACTACACGAAGCATCTAAAGTGATTCCACAGCGATGACAGCAGTGTAGACCATAAATAATTGTATTAAGAGATGACATTTCATTCATTAATAGAAGTGACTTTAAAATATAACAAGAATTGATTAATCCTGTCAGCCAAATGTCCAGTGGTTGGGTTTGTTTTTGTATTTATTATGGATCCCCATTAGTTCCTGCCAAGGCAGAAGCTACTCTTCCTGGGGTTTATTATGGATCTCCATTAGTTCCTGCCAAGGCAGCAGCTACTCTTCCTGGGGTTTATTATGGATCCCCATTAGTTCCTGCCAAGGCAGAAGCTACTCTTCCTGGGGTTTATTATGGATCTCCATTAGTTCCTGCCAAGGCAGCAGCTACTCTTCCTGGGGTTTATTATGGATCTCCATTAGTTCCTGCCAAGGCAGCAGCTACTCTTCCTGGGGTTTATTATGGATCCCCATTAGTTCCTGCCAAGGCAGCAGCTACTCTTCCTGGGGTTTATTATGGATCCCCATTAGTTCCTGCCAAGGCAGCAGATACTCTTCCTGGGGTTTATTATGGATCCCCATTAGTTCCTGTCAAGGCAGCAGCTACTCTTCCTGGGGTTTATTATGGATCCCCATTAGTTCCTGCCAAGGCAGAAGCTACTCTTCCTGGGGTTTATTATGGATCTCCATTAGTTCCTGCCAAGGCAGCAGATACTCTTCCTGGGGTTTATTATGGATCCCCATTAGTTCAAGGCAGAAGCTACTCTTCCTGGGGTTTATTATGGATCTCCATTAGTTCCTGCCAAGGCAGCAGCTACTCTTCCTGGGGTTATTATGGATCTCCATTAGTTCCTGCCAAGGCAGCAGCTACTCTTCCTGGGGTTTATTATGGATCCCCATTAGTTCCTGCCAAGGCAGCAGCTACTCTTCCTGGGGTTTATTATGGATCCCCATTAGTTCCTGTCAAGGCAGCAGCTACTCTTCCTGGGGTGTATTATGGATCCTCATTAGTTCCTGCCAAGGCAGCAGCTACTCTTCCTGGGGTTTATTATGGATCCCCATTAGTTCCTGCCAATGCAGCAGCTACTCTTCCTGGGGTTTATTATGGATCCCCATTAGTTCCTGCCAAGGCAGCAGATACTCTTCCTGGGGTTCATTATGGATCCCCATTAGTTCCTGTCAAGGCAGCAGCTACTCTTCCTGGGGTTTATTATGGATCCCCATTAGTTCCTGTCAAGGCAGCAGCTACTCTTCCTGGGGTTTATTATGGATCTCCATTAGTTCCTGCCAAGGCAGCAGCTACTCTTCCTGGGGTTTATTATGGATCCCCATTAGTTCCTGCCAAGGCAGAAGCTACTCTTCCTGGGGTTTATTATGGATCTCCATTAGTTCCTGCCAAGGCAGCAGCTACTCTTCCTGGGGTTTATTATGGATCTCCATTAGTTCCTGCCAAGGCAGCAGCTACTCTTCCTGGGGTTTATTATGGATCCCCATTAGTTCCTGCCAAGGCAGCAGCTACTCTTCCTGGGGTTTATTATGGATCCCCATTAGTTCCTGCCAAGGCAGCAGATACTCTTCCTGGGGTTTATTATGGATCCCCATTAGTTCCTGTCAAGGCAGCAGCTACTCTTCCTGGGGTTTATTATGGATCCCCATTAGTTCCTGCCAAGGCAGAAGCTACTCTTCCTGGGGTTTATTATGGATCTCCATTAGTTCCTGCCAAGGCAGCAGATACTCTTCCTGGGGTTTATTATGGATCCCCATTAGTTCAAGGCAGAAGCTACTCTTCCTGGGGTTTATTATGGATCTCCATTAGTTCCTGCCAAGGCAGCAGCTACTCTTCCTGGGGTTTATTATGGATCTCCATTAGTTCCTGCCAAGGCAGCAGCTACTCTTCCTGGGGTTTATTATGGATCCCCATTAGTTCCTGCCAAGGCAGCAGCTACTCTTCCTGGGGTTTATTATGGATCCCCATTAGTTCCTGTCAAGGCAGCAGCTACTCTTCCTGGGGTGTATTATGGATCCTCATTAGTTCCTGCCAAGGCAGCAGCTACTCTTCCTGGGGTTTATTATGGATCCCCATTAGTTCCTGCCAATGCAGCAGCTACTCTTCCTGGGGTTTATTATGGATCCCCATTAGTTCCTGCCAAGGCAGCAGACACTCTTCCTGGGGTTCATTATGGATCCCCATTAGTTCCTGTCAAGGCAGCAGCTACTCTTCCTGGGGTTTATTATGGATCCCCATTAGTTCCTGTCAAGGCAGCAGCTACTCTTCCTGGGGTTTATTATGGATCTCCATTAGTTCCTGCCAAGGCAGCAGCTACTCTTCCTGGGGTTTATTATGGATCCCCATTAGTTCCTGCCAAGGCAGAAGCTACTCTTCCTGGGGTTTATTATGGATCTCCATTAGTTCCTGCCAAGGCAGCAGCTACTCTTCCTGGGGTTTATTATGGATCTCCATTAGTTCCTGCCAAGGCAGCAGCTACTCTTCCTGGGGTTTATTATGGATCCCCATTAGTTCCTGCCAAGGCAGCAGCTACTCTTCCTGGGGTTTATTATGGATCCCCATTAGTTCCTGCCAAGGCAGCAGATACTCTTCCTGGGGTTTATTATGGATCCCCATTAGTTCCTGTCAAGGCAGCAGCTACTCTTCCTGGGGTTTATTATGGATCCCCATTAGTTCCTGCCAAGGCAGAAGCTACTCTTCCTGGGGTTTATTATGGATCTCCATTAGTTCCTGCCAAGGCAGCAGATACTCTTCCTGGGGTTTATTATGGATCCCCATTAGTTCAAGGCAGAAGCTACTCTTCCTGGGGTTTATTATGGATCTCCATTAGTTCCTGCCAAGGCAGCAGCTACTCTTCCTGGGGTTTATTATGGATCTCCATTAGTTCCTGCCAAGGCAGCAGCTACTCTTCCTGGGGTTTATTATGGATCCCCATTAGTTCCTGCCAAGGCAGCAGCTACTCTTCCTGGGGTTTATTATGGATCCCCATTAGTTCCTGTCAAGGCAGCAGCTACTCTTCCTGGGGTGTATTATGGATCCTCATTAGTTCCTGCCAAGGCAGCAGCTACTCTTCCTGGGGTTTATTATGGATCCCCATTAGTTCCTGCCAATGCAGCAGCTACTCTTCCTGGGGTTTATTATGGATCCCCATTAGTTCCTGCCAAGGCAGCAGATACTCTTCCTGGGGTTCATTATGGATCCCCATTAGTTCCTGTCAAGGCAGCAGCTACTCTTCCTGGGGTTTATTATGGATCCCCATTAGTTCCTGTCAAGGCAGCAGCTACTCTTCCTGGGGTGTATTATGGATCCTCATTAGTTCCTGCCAAGGCAGCAGCTACTCTTCCTGGGGTTTATTATGGATCCCCATTAGTTCCTGTCAAGGCAGCAGCTACTCTTCCTGGGGTTTATTATGGATCCCCATTAGTTCCTGTCAAGGCAGCAGCTACTCTTCCTGGGGTCCAGCAACATTAAGGCAGTTATATGCAATTTAAAATATTACATGACATTACTTTTCATAACACTTTTCACAACACAGTGTTCCCTCAGGCCTCTACTCTACTATCACATATCTACAATACACATCCATGTTTGGGTGTGTGTAGAGTGTCTGTCTTATCATGTGTAGAGTGTCTGTCTTATCATGTATAGTGTGTCTGTCTTATCATGTGTAGAGTGTCTGTTTATCATGTGTAGAGTGTCTGTTTATCATGTGTAGAGTGTCTGTTTATCATGTGTAGAGTGTCTGTTTATCATGTGTAGAGTGTCTGTAACTGTGTGTGTCTGTTTATCATGTGTAGAGTATCTGTTTATCATGTGTGTGTGTCTGTTTATCATGTGTGTGTGTCTGTTTATCATGTGTAGAGTGTCTGTTTATCATGTGTGTGTGTCTGTTTATCATGTGTAGAGTGTCTGTTTATCATGTGTAGAGTGTCTGTTTATCATGTGTGTGTGTCTGTTTATCATGTGTGTGTGTCTGTACCCGTGTGTGTCTGTTTATCATGTGTGTGTGTCTGTACCCGTGTGTGTCTGTTTATCATGTGTAGAGTGTCTGTTTATCATGTGTGTGTGTCTGTTTATCATGTGTAGAGTGTCTGTTTATCATGTGTAGAGTGTCTGTTTATCATGTGTAGAGTGTCTGTTTATCATGTGTGTGTGTCTGTTTATCATGTGTGTGTGTCTGTTTATCATGTGTGTGTGTCTGTTTATCATGTGTAGAGTGTCTGTTTATCATGTGTGTGTGTCTGTTTATCATGTGTGTGTGTCTGTTTATCATGTGTGAGTGTCTGTTTATCATGTGTGTGTGTCTGTTTATCATGTGTGTGTGTCTGTATATCATGTGTAGAGTGTCTGTTTATCATGTGTGAGTGTCTGTTTATCATGTGTGTGTGTCTGTTTATCATGTGTAGAGTGTCTGTTTATCATAGTGTAGAGTGTCTGTTTATCATGTGTAGAGTGTCTGTTTATCATGTGTAGAGTGTCTGTTTATCATGTGTGTGTGTCTGTTTATCATGTGTAGAGTGTCTGTTTATCATGTGTGTGTGTCTGTTTATCATGTGTGTGTGTCTGTTTATCATGTTGTGTGTCTGTTTATCATGTGTGTGTGTCTGTTTATCATGTGTGTGTGTCTGTTTATCATGTGTGTGTGTCTGTTTATCATGTGTGTGTGTCTGTTTATCATGTGTGTGTGTCTGTTTATCATGTGTGTGTGTGTCTGTTTATCATGTGTAGAGTGTCTGTTTATCATGTGTAGAGTGGTCTGTTTATCATGTGTGTGTGTCTGTTTATCATGTGTAGAGTGTCTGTTATCATGTGTGTGTGTCTGTTTATCATGTGTGTGTGTCTGTTTATCATGTGTGTGTGTCTGTTTCATGTGTGTGTGTCTGTTTATCATGTGTGTGTGTCTGTTATCATGTGTAGAGTGTCTGTTTATCATGTGTGAGTGTCTGTTTATCATGTGTGTGTGTCTGTTTATCATGTGTGTGTGTCTGTTTATCATGTGTAGAGTGTCCTGTTTATCATGTGTAGAGTGTCTGTTTATCATGTGTAGAGTGTCTGTTTATCATGGTGTAGAGTGTCTGTTTATCATGTGTGAGTGTCTGTTTATCATGTGTGTGGTCTGTTTATCATGTGTGTGTGTCTGTTTATCATGTGTAGAGTGTCTGTTTATCATGTGTAGAGTGTCTGTTTATCATGTGTAGAGTGTCTGTTTATCATGTGTAGAGTGTCTGTTTATCATGTGTAGAGTGTCTGTTATCAGGTGTAGAGTGTCTGTTTATCATGTGTAGAGTGTTCTGTTTATCATGTGTAGAGTGTCTGTTTATCATGTGTGTGTGTCTGTTTATCATGTGTAGAGTGTCTGTTTTCATGGTGTGTTGTCTGTTTATCATGTGTAGGTCTGTGTTATCATGTTAGAGTGTCTGTTTATCATGTGTGTGTGTCTGTTTATCATGTGTGTGTGCTGTTTAATCATGTGTGTGTGTCTGTTTATCATGTGTGTGTGTCTGTTTATCATGTGTGTGTGTCTGTTTATCATGTGTGTGGTTCTGTTTATCATGTGTAGAGTGTCTGTTTATCAAGTGTGTGTGTCTGTTATCATTGTAGAGTGTCTGTTTATCATGTGTAAGTGTCTGTTATCATGTAGCTGTTTCTCATGTGTAGAGGTGTCTGTTTATCATGTGTAGAGTGTCTGTTTATCATGTGTGTGTGTCTGTTTATCATGTGTAGATGTCTGTTTATCATGTGTAGAGTGTCTGTTTATCATGTGAGTGTCCTGTTTAGCATGTGTGTGTGTCTGTTTATCATGTGTAGAGTGTCTGTTTATCATGTGTAGAGTGTCTGTTTATCATGTGTAGAGTGTCTGTTTATCATGTGTGTGTGTCTGTTTATCATGTGTAGAGTGTCTGTTTATCATGTGTGTGTGTCTGTTTATCATGTGTAGAGTGTCTGTTTATCATTGTGTGTGTCTGTTTATCATGTGTAGAGTGTCTGTTTATCATGTGTAGAGTGTCTGTTTATCATGTGTAGAGTGTCTGTTTATCATGTGTAGAGTGTCTGTTTATCATGTGTAGAGTGTCTGTTTATCATGTGTAGAGTGTCTGTTTATCATGTGTAGAGTGTCTGTTTATCATGTGTAGAGTGTCTGTTTATCATGTGTAGAGTGTCTGTTTATCATGTGTAGAGTGTCTGTTTATCATGTGTGTGTGTCTGTTTATCATGTGTAGAGTGTCTGTTTATCATGTGTAGAGTGTCTGTTTATCATGTGTAGAGTGTCTGTTTAGCATGTGTGTGTGTCTGTTTATCATGTGTAGAGTGTCTGTTTATCATGTGTGTGTGTCTGTTTATCATGTGTAGAGTGTCTGTTTATCATGTGTGTGTGTCTGTTTATCATGTGTAGAGTGTCTGTTTATCATGTGTAGAGTGTCTGTTTATCATGTGTAGAGTGTCTGTTTATCATGTGTAGAGTGTCTGTTTATCATGTGTAGAGTGTCTGTTTATCATGTGTAGAGTGTCTGTTTATCATGTGTAGAGTGTCTGTTTATCATGTGTAGAGTGTCTGTTTATCATGTGTAGAGTGTCTGTTTATCATGTGTAGAGTGTCTGTTTATCATGTGTAGAGTGTCTGTTTATCATGTGTAGAGTGTCTGTTTATCATGTGTAGAGTGTCTGTTTATCATGTGTAGCAGTGTCATGTTTATCATGTGTAGAGTGTCTGTTTATCATGTGTAGAGTGTCTGTTTATCATGTGTAGAGTGTCTGTTTATCATGTGTGTGTGTCTGTTATCATGTGTAGAGTGTCTGTTTATCATGTGTAGAGTGTCTGTTTATCATGTGTAGAGTGTCTGTTTATCATGTGTGTGTGTCTGTTTATCATGTGTAGAGTGTCTGTTTATCATGTGTGTGTGTCTGTTTATCATGTGTAGAGTGTCTGTTTATCATGTGTGTGTGTCTGTTTATCATGTGTAGAGTGTCTGTTTATCATGTGTAGAGTGTCTGTTTATCATGTGTAGAGTGTCTGTTTATCATGTGTAGAGTGTCTGTTTATCATGTGTAGAGTGTCTGTTTATCATGTGTAGAGTGTCTGTTTATCATGTGTGTGTGTCTGTTTATCATGTGTAGAGTGTCTGTTTATCATGTGTAGAGTGTCTGTTTATCATGTGTAGAGTGTCTGTTTAGCATGTGTGTGTGTCTGTTTATCATGTGTAGAGTGTCTGTTTATCATGTGTAGAGTGTCTGTTTATCATGTGTAGAGTGTCTGTTTATCATGTGTGTGTGTCTGTTTATCATGTGTAGAGTGTCTGTTTATCATGTGTGTGTGTCTGTTTATCATGTGTAGAGTGTCTGTTTATCATGTGTGTGTGTCTGTTTATCATGTGTAGAGTGTCTGTTTATCATGTGTAGAGTGTCTGTTTATCATGTGTAGAGTGTCTGTTTATCATGTGTAGAGTGTCTGTTTATCATGTGTAGAGTGTCTGTTTATCATGTGTAGAGTGTCTGTTTATCATGTGTAGAGTGTCTGTTTATCATGTGTAGAGTGTCTGTTTATCATGTGTAGAGTGTCTGTTTATCATGTGTAGAGTGTCTGTTTATCATGTGTAGAGTGTCTGTTTATCATGTGTAGAGTGTCTGTTTATCATGTGTGTGTGTCTGTTTATCATGTGTGTGTGTCTGTTTATCATGTGTGAGTGTCTGTTTATCATGTGTGTGTGTCTGTTTATCATGTGTGTGTGTCTGTTTATCATGTGTAGAGTGTCTGTTTATCATGTGTGAGTGTCTGTTTATCATGTGTGTGTGTCTGTTTATCATGTGTGTGTGTCTGTTTATCATGTGTAGAGTGTCTGTTTATCATGTGTAGAGTGTCTGTTTATCATGTGTAGAGTGTCTGTTTATCATGTGTAGAGTGTCTGTTTATCATGTGTAGAGTGTCTGTTTATCATGTGTAGAGTGTCTGTTTATCATGTGTAGAGTGTCTGTTTATCATGTGTAGAGTGTCTGTTTATCATGTGTAGAGTGTCTGTTTATCATGTGTAGAGTGTCTGTTTATCATGTGTGTGTGTCTGTTTATCATGTGTGTGTGTCTGTTTATCATGTGTGTGTGTCTGTTTATCATGTGTGTGTGTCTGTTTATCATGTGTGTGTGTCTGTTTATCATGTGTAGAGTGTCTGTTTATCATGTGTGTGTGTCTGTTTATCATGTGTAGAGTGTCTGTTTATCATGTGTAGAGTGTCTGTTTATCATGTGTAGAGTGTCTGTTTATCATGTGTAGAGTGTCTGTTTATCATGTGTAGAGTGTCTGTTTATCATGTGTAGAGTGTCTGTTTATCATGTGTGTGTGTCTGTTTATCATGTGTAGAGTGTCTGTTTATCATGTGTAGAGTGTCTGTTTATCATGTGTAGAGTGTCTGTTTAGCATGTGTGTGTGTCTGTTTATCATGTGTAGAGTGTCTGTTTATCATGTGTAGAGTGTCTGTTTATCATGTGTAGAGTGTCTGTTTTGCATGTGTGTGTGTCTGTTTATCATGTGTAGAGTGTCTGTTTATCATGTGTGTGTGTCTGTTTATCATGTGTAGAGTGTCTGTTTATCATGTGTGTGTGTCTGTTTATCATGTGTAGAGTGTCTGTTTATCATGTGTAGAGTGTCTGTTTATCATGTGTAGAGTGTCTGTTTATCATGTGTAGAGTGTCTGTTTATCATGTGTAGAGTGTCTGTTTATCATGTGTAGAGTGTCTGTTTATCATGTGTAGAGTGTCTGTTTATCATGTGTAGAGTGTCTGTTTATCATGTGTAGAGTGTCTGTTTATCATGTGTAGAGTGTCTGTTTATCATGTGTAGAGTGTCTGTTTATCATGTGTAGAGTGTCTGTTTATCATGTGTAGAGTGTCTGTTTATCATGTGTAGAGTGTCTGTTTATCATGTGTGTGTGTCTGTTTATCATGTGTAGAGTGTCTGTTTATCATGTGTAGATGGTCTGTTTATCATGTGTAGAGTGTCTGTTTAGCATGTGTGTGTGTCTGTTTATCATGTGTAGAGTGTCTGTTTATCATGTGTGTGTGTCTGTTTATCATGTGTAGAGTGTCTGTTTATCATGTGTGTGTGTCTGTTTATCATGTGTAGAGTGTCTGTTTATCATGTGTAGAGTGTCTGTTTATCATGTGTAGAGTGTCTGTTTATCATGTGTAGAGTGTCTGTTTATCATGTGTAGAGTGTCTGTTTATCATGTGTAGAGTGTCTGTTTATCATGTGTAGAGTGTCTGTTTATCATGTGTAGAGTGTCTGTTTATCATGTGTAGAGTGTCTGTTTATCATGTGTAGAGTGTCTGTTTATCATGTGTAGAGTGTCTGTTTATCATGTGTAGAGTGTCTGTTTATCATGTGTAGAGTGTCTGTTTATCATGTGTAGAGTGTCTGTTTATCATGTGTAGAGTGTCTGTTTATCATGTGTAGAGTGTCTGTTTATCATGTGTAGAGTGTCTGTTTATCATGTGTGTGTGTCTGTTTATCATGTGTAGAGTGTCTGTTTATCATGTGTAGAGTGTCTGTTTATCATGTGTAGAGTGTCTGTTTATCATGTGTGTGTGTCTGTTTATCATGTGTAGAGTGTCTGTTTATCATGTGTGTGTGTCTGTTTATCATGTGTAGAGTGTCTGTTTATCATGTGTGTGTGTCTGTTTATCATGTGTAGAGTGTCTGTTTATCATGTGTAGAGTGTCTGTTTATCATGTGTAGAGTGTCTGTTTATCATGTGTAGAGTGTCTGTTTATCATGTGTAGAGTGTCTGTTTATCATGTGTAGAGTGTCTGTTTATCATGTGTGTGTGTCTGTTTATCATGTGTAGAGTGTCTGTTTATCATGTGTAGAGTGTCTGTTTATCATGTGTAGAGTGTCTGTTTATCATGTGTGTGTGTCTGTTTATCATGTGTAGAGTGTCTGTTTATCATGTGTAGAGTGTCTGTTTATCATGTGTAGAGTGTCTGTTTATCATGTGTGTGTGTCTGTTTATCATGTGTAGAGTGTCTGTTTATCATGTGTGTGTGTCTGTTTATCATGTGTAGAGTGTCTGTTTATCATGTGTGTGTGTCTGTTTATCATGTGTAGAGTGTCTGTTTATCATGTGTAGAGTGTCTGTTTATCATGTGTAGAGTGTCTGTTTATCATGTGTAGAGTGTCTGTTTATCATGTGTAGAGTGTCTGTTTATCATGTGTAGAGTGTCTGTTTATCATGTGTAGAGTGTCTGTTTATCATGTGTAGAGTGTCTGTTTATCATGTGTAGAGTGTCTGTTTATCATGTGTAGAGTGTCTGTTTATCATGTGTAGAGTGTCTGTTTATCATGTGTAGAGTGTCTGTTTTCATGTGTGTGTGTGTCTGTTTATCATGTGTAGAGTGTCTGTTTATCATGTGTAGAGTGTCTGTTTATCATGTGTAGAGTGTCTGTTTATCATGTGTGTGTGTCTGTTTATCATGTGTAGAGTGTCTGTTTATCATGTGTGTGTGTCTGTTTATCATGTGTAGAGTGTCTGTTTATCATGTGTGAGTGTCTGTTTATCATGTGTAGAGTGTCTGTTTATCATGTGTAGAGTGTCTGTTTATCATGTGTAGAGTGTCTGTTTATCATGTGTAGAGTGTCTGTTTATCATGTGTAGAGTGTCTGTTTATCATGTGTAGAGTGTCTGTTTATCATGTGTAGAGTGTCTGTTTATCATGTGTAGAGTGTCTGTTTATCATGTGTAGAGTGTCTGTTTATCATGTGTAGAGTGTCTGTTTATCATGTGTAGAGTGTCTGTTTATCATGTGTAGAGTGTCTGTTTATCATGTGTAGAGTGTCTGTTTATCATGTGTAGAGTGTCTGTTTATCATGTGTAGAGTGTCTGTTTATCATGTGTAGAGTGTCTGTTTATCATGTGTAGAGTGTCTGTTTATCATGTGTGTGTGTCTGTTTATCATGTGTAGAGTGTCTGTTTATCATGTGTGTGTGTCTGTTTATCATGTGTAGAGTGTCTGTTTATCATGTGTGAGTGTCTGTTTATCATGTGTAGAGTGTCTGTTTATCATGTGTAGAGTGTCTGTTTATCATGTGTAGAGTGTCTGTTTATCATGTGTGAGTGTCTGTTTATCATGTGTAGAGTGTCTGTTTATCATGTGTAGAGTGTCTGTTTATCATGTGTAGAGTGTCTGTTTATCATGTGTGAGTGTCTGTTTATCATGTGTAGAGTGTCTGTTTATCATGTGTGTGTGTCTGTTTATCATGTGTAGAGTGTCTGTTTATCATGTGTGAGTGTCTGTTTATCATGTGTAGAGTGTCTGTTTATCATGTGTAGAGTGTCTGTTTATCATGTGTAGAGTGTCTGTTTATCATGTGTAGAGTGTCTGTTTATCATGTGTAGAGTGTCTGTTTATCATGTGTAGAGTGTCTGTTTATCATGTGTAGAGTGTCTGTTTATCATGTGTAGAGTGTCTGTTTATCATGTGTGTGTGTCTGTTTATCATGTGTAGAGTGTCTGTTTATCATGTGTAGAGTGTCTGTTTATCATGTGTAGAGTGTCTGTTTATCATGTGTGTGTGTCTGTTTATCATGTGTAGAGTGTCTGTTTATCATGTGTGTGTGTCTGTTTATCATGTGTAGAGTGTCTGTTTATCATGTGTAGAGTGTCTGTTTATCATGTGTAGAGTGTCTGTTTATCATGTGTAGAGTGTCTGTTTATCATGTGTAGAGTGTCTGTTTATCATGTGTGTGTGTCTGTTTATCATGTGTAGAGTGTCTGTTTATCATGTGTAGAGTGTCTGTTTATCATGTGTAGAGTGTCTGTTTATCATGTGTAGAGTGTCTGTTTATCATGTGTAGAGTGTCTGTTTATCATGTGTAGAGTGTCTGTTTATCATGTGTAGAGTGTCTGTTTATCATGTGTAGAGTGTCTGTTTATCATGTGTGTGTGTCTGTTTATCATGTGTAGAGTGTCTGTTTATCATGTGTAGAGTGTCTGTTTATCATGTGTAGAGTGTCTGTTTATCATGTGTGTGTGTCTGTTTATCATGTGTAGAGTGTCTGTTTATCATGTGTGTGTGTCTGTTTATCATGTGTAGAGTGTCTGTTTATCATGTGTAGAGTGTCTGTTTATCATGTGTAGAGTGTCTGTTTATCATGTGTAGAGTGTCTGTTTATCATGTGTAGAGTGTCTGTTTATCATGTGTAGAGTGTCTGTTTATCATGTGTAGAGTGTCTGTTTATCATGTGTAGAGTGTCTGTTTATCATGTGTAGAGTGTCTGTTTATCATGTGTAGAGTGTCTGTTTATCATGTGTAGAGTGTCTGTTTATCATGTGTAGAGTGTCTGTTTATCATGTGTAGAGTGTCTGTTTATCATGTGTAGAGTGTCTGTTTATCATGTGTAGAGTGTCTGTTTATCATGTGTAGAGTGTCTGTTTATCATGTGTGTGTGTCTGTTTATCATGTGTAGAGTGTCTGTTTATCATGTGTAGAGTGTCTGTTTATCATGTGTAGAGTGTCTGTTTATCATGTGTGTGTGTCTGTTTATCATGTGTAGAGTGTCTGTTTATCATGTGTGAGTGTCTGTTTATCATGTGTAGAGTGTCTGTTTATCATGTGTGTGTGTCTGTTTATCATGTGTAGAGTGTCTGTTTATCATGTGTAGAGTGTCTGTTTATCATGTGTAGAGTGTCTGTTTATCATGTGTAGAGTGTCTGTTTATCATGTGTAGAGTGTCTGTTTATCATGTGTAGAGTGTCTGTTTATCATGTGTAGAGTGTCTGTTTATCATGTGTAGAGTGTCTGTTTATCATGTGTAGAGTGTCTGTTTATCATGTGTAGAGTGTCTGTTTATCATGTGTAGAGTGTCTGTTTATCATGTGTAGAGTGTCTGTTTATCATGTGTAGAGTGTCTGTTTATCATGTGTAGAGTGTCTGTTTATCATGTGTAGAGTGTCTGTTTATCATGTGTAGAGTGTCTGTTTATCATGTGTAGAGTGTCTGTTTATCATGTGTAGAGTGTCTGTTTATCATGTGTAGAGTGTCTGTTTATCATGTGTGTGTGTCTGTTTATCATGTGTAGAGTGTCTGTTTATCATGTGTGTGTGTCTGTTTATCATGTGTAGAGTGTCTGTTTATCATGTGTGTGTGTCTGTTTATCATGTGTAGAGTGTCTGTTTATCATGTGTAGAGTGTCTGTTTATCATGTGTAGAGTGTCTGTTTATCATGTGTAGAGTGTCTGTTTATCATGTGTAGAGTGTCTGTTTATCATGTGTAGAGTGTCTGTTTATCATGTGTAGAGTGTCTGTTTATCATGTGTAGAGTGTCTGTTTATCATGTGTAGAGTGTCTGTTTATCATGTGTAGAGTGTCTGTTTATCATGTGTAGAGTGTCTGTTTATCATGTGTAGAGTGTCTGTTTATCATGTGTAGAGTGTCTGTTTATCATGTGTAGAGTGTCTGTTTATCATGTGTAGAGTGTCTGTTTATCATGTGTGTGTGTCTGTTTATCATGTGTAGAGTGTCTGTTTATCATGTGTAGAGTGTCTGTTTATCATGTGTAGAGTGTCTGTTTATCATGTGTGTGTGTCTGTTTATCATGTGTAGAGTGTCTGTTTATCATGTGTGTGTGTCTGTTTATCATGTGTAGAGTGTCTGTTTATCATGTGTGTGTGTCTGTTTATCATGTGTAGAGTGTCTGTTTATCATGTGTAGAGTGTCTGTTTATCATGTGTAGAGTGTCTGTTTATCATGTGTAGAGTGTCTGTTTATCATGTGTAGAGTGTCTGTTTATCATGTGTAGAGTGTCTGTTTATCATGTGTAGAGTGTCTGTTTATCATGTGTAGAGTGTCTGTTTATCATGTGTAGAGTGTCTGTTTATCATGTGTAGAGTGTCTGTTTATCATGTGTAGAGTGTCTGTTTATCATGTGTAGAGTGTCTGTTTATCATGTGTAGAGTGTCTGTTTATCATGTGTAGAGTGTCTGTTTATCATGTGTAGAGTGTCTGTTTATCATGTGTAGAGTGTCTGTTTATCATGTGTGTGTGTCTGTTTATCATGTGTAGAGTGTCTGTTTATCATGTGTGTGTGTCTGTTTATCATGTGTAGAGTGTCTGTTTATCATGTGTAGAGTGTCTGTTTATCATGTGTAGAGTGTCTGTTTATCATGTGTGTGTGTCTGTTTATCATGTGTAGAGTGTCTGTTTATCATGTGTGTGTGTCTGTTTATCATGTGTAGAGTGTCTGTTTATCATGTGTAGAGTGTCTGTTTATCATGTGTAGAGTGTCTGTTTATCATGTGTAGAGTGTCTGTTTATCATGTGTAGAGTGTCTGTTTATCATGTGTAGAGTGTCTGTTTATCATGTGTAGAGTGTCTGTTTATCATGTGTAGAGTGTCTGTTTATCATGTGTAGAGTGTCTGTTTATCATGTGTAGAGTGTCTGTTTATCATGTGTAGAGTGTCTGTTTATCATGTGTAGAGTGTCTGTTTATCATGTGTAGAGTGTCTGTTTATCATGTGTAGAGTGTCTGTTTATCATGTGTAGAGTGTCTGTTTATCATGTGTAGAGTGTCTGTTTATCATGTGTAGAGTGTCTGTTTATCATGTGTAGAGTGTCTGTTTATCATGTGTAGAGTGTCTGTTTATCATGTGTAGAGTGTCTGTTTATCATGTGTAGAGTGTCTGTTTATCATGTGTAGAGTGTCTGTTTATCATGTGTAGAGTGTCTGTTTATCATGTGTAGAGTGTCTGTTTATCATGTGTAGAGTGTCTGTTTATCATGTGTAGAGTGTCTGTTTATCATGTGTAGAGTGTCTGTTTATCATGTGTAGAGTGTCTGTTTATCATGTGTAGAGTGTCTGTTTATCATGTGTAGAGTGTCTGTTTATCATGTGTAGAGTGTCTGTTTATCATGTGTAGAGTGTCTGTTTATCATGTGTAGAGTGTCTGTTTATCATGTGTAGAGTGTCTGTTTATCATGTGTAGAGTGTCTGTTTATCATGTGTAGAGTGTCTGTTTATCATGTGTAGAGTGTCTGTTTATCATGTGTAGAGTGTCTGTTTATCATGTGTAGAGTGTCTGTTTATCATGTGTAGAGTGTCTGTTTATCATGTGTAGAGTGTCTGTTTATCATGTGTAGAGTGTCTGTTTATCATGTGTAGAGTGTCTGTTTATCATGTGTAGAGTGTCTGTTTATCATGTGTAGAGTGTCTGTTTATCATGTGTAGAGTGTCTGTTTATCATGTGTAGAGTGTCTGTTTATCATGTGTAGAGTGTCTGTTTATCATGTGTAGAGTGTCTGTTTATCATGTGTAGAGTGTCTGTTTATCATGTGTAGAGTGTCTGTTTATCATGTGTAGAGTGTCTGTTTATCATGTGTAGAGTGTCTGTTTATCATGTGTAGAGTGTCTGTTTATCATGTGTAGAGTGTCTGTTTATCATGTGTAGAGTGTCTGTTTATCATGTGTAGAGTGTCTGTTTATCATGTGTAGAGTGTCTGTTTATCATGTGTAGAGTGTCTGTTTATCATGTGTAGAGTGTCTGTTTATCATGTGTAGAGTGTCTGTTTATCATGTGTAGAGTGTCTGTTTATCATGTGTAGAGTGTCTGTTTATCATGTGTAGAGTGTCTGTTTATCATGTGTAGAGTGTCTGTTTATCATGTGTAGAGTGTCTGTTTATCATGTGTAGAGTGTCTGTTTATCATGTGTAGAGTGTCTGTTTATCATGTGTAGAGTGTCTGTTTATCATGTGTAGAGTGTCTGTTTATCATGTGTAGAGTGTCTGTTTATCATGTGTGTGTGTCTGTTTATCATGTGTAGAGTGTCTGTTTATCATGTGTAGAGTGTCTGTTTATCATGTGTAGAGTGTCTGTTTAGCATGTGTGTGTGTCTGTTTATCATGTGTAGAGTGTCTGTTTATCATGTGTGTGTGTCTGTTTATCATGTGTAGAGTGTCTGTTTATCATGTGTGTGTGTCTGTTTATCATGTGTAGAGTGTCTGTTTATCATGTGTAGAGTGTCTGTTTATCATGTGTAGAGTGTCTGTTTATCATGTGTAGAGTGTCTGTTTATCATGTGTAGAGTGTCTGTTTATCATGTGTAGAGTGTCTGTTTATCATGTGTAGAGTGTCTGTTTATCATGTGTAGAGTGTCTGTTTATCATGTGTAGAGTGTCTGTTTATCATGTGTAGAGTGTCTGTTTATCATGTGTAGAGTGTCTGTTTATCATGTGTAGAGTGTCTGTTTATCATGTGTAGAGTGTCTGTTTATCATGTGTAGAGTGTCTGTTTATCATGTGTAGAGTGTCTGTTTATCATGTGTAGAGTGTCTGTTTATCATGTGTAGAGTGTCTGTTTATCATGTGTGTGTCTGTTTATCATGTGTAGAGTGTCTGTTTATCATGTGTGTGTGTCTGTTTATCATGTGTAGAGTGTCTGTTTATCATGTGTAGAGTGTCTGTTTATCATGTGTAGAGTGTCTGTTTATCATGTGTAGAGTGTCTGTTTATCATGTGTAGAGTGTCTGTTTATCATGTGTAGAGTGTCTGTTTATCATGTGTAGAGTGTCTGTTTATCATGTGTAGAGTGTCTGTTTATCATGTGTAGAGTGTCTGTTTATCATGTGTAGAGTGTCTGTTTATCATGTGTAGAGTGTCTGTTTATCATGTGGTAGAGTGTCTGTTTATCATGTGTAGAGTGTCTGTTTATCATGTGTAGAGTGTCCTGTTTATCATGTGTAGAGTGGTCTGTTTATCAATGTGTAGAGTGTCTGTTATCATGTGTAGAGTGTCTGTTTATCATGTGTAGAGTGTCTGTTTATCATGTGTAGAGTGTCTGTTTATCATGTGTAGAGTGTCTGTTTATCATGTGTAGAGTGTCTGTTTATCATGTGTAGAGTGTCTGTTTATCATGTGTAGAGTGTCTGTTTATCATGTGTAGAGTGTCTGTTTATCATGTGTAGAGTGTCCTGTTATCATGTGTAGAGTGTCTGTTTATCATGGTGTAGAGAGTGTCTGTTTATCATGTGTAGAGTGTCTGTTTATCATGTGTAGAGTGTCTGTTTATCATGTGTAGAGTGTCTGTTTATCATGTGTAGAGTGTCTGTTTATCATGTGTAGAGTGTCTGTTTATCATGTGTAGAGTGTCTGTTTATCATGTGTAAAGTCTGGTAGAGTGTCTGTTTATCATGTGTAGAGTGTCTGTTTCTCATGTGTAGAGTGTCTGTTATTCATGTGTAGAGTGTCTGTTTATCATGTGTAGAGTTGTCTGGTTTATCATGTGTGAGGTTGTCTGTCTCTCATGTGTAGAGTGTCTGTTTATCATGTGTTAGAGTGTCTGTTTATCATGTGTAGAGTGTCTGTTTATCATGTGTAGAGTGTTCGTTTATCATGTGTAGAGTGTCTGTTTATCATGTGTGTGTGTCTGCTTTATCATGTGTAGAGTGTCTGTTTATCATGTAGAGTGTTCTGTATCCATGTGTCGGTGTTGTTATCATGTGTAGAGTGTCTGTTTATCATGTGTAGCGGTCTGTTTATCATGTGTTAGAGTGTCTGTTTATCATGTGTAGAGTGTCTTGTTTTATCATGTGTAGAGTGTTCGTTTACATGTGTGAGTGTCTGTTTATCATGTGTGTGTGTCTGTTTATCATGTGTAGAGTGTCTGCTTATCATGTGTAGAGTGTCTGTTTATCATGTGTAGAGTGTCTGTTTATCATGTGTAGAGTGTCTGTTTATCATGTGTAGAGTGTCTGTTTATCATGTGTAGAGTGTCTGTTTATCATGTGTAGAGTGTCTGTTTATCATGTGTAGAGTGTCTGTTAGATGTATTTTTACTTTGCTTTTTAAAATCTGCATTTTTTTTTTTGTAAGTTATTTGAGTACTGTGTCTACACATGATAATGATGTATAGTGTGTGTGTGTCTGTGCCTATGTTTGTGTTGCTTCACAGTCCCCGCTGTTCCATAAGGTGTTTTTAAATCGGTTTTAAAATCTGATTCTACTGCTGCATCAGTTACCTGATGTGGAATAGAGTTCCATGTAGTCATGGCTCTATGTAGTACTGTGGAATAGAGTTCCATGTAGTCATGGCTCTATGTAGTACTGTGGAATAGAGTTCCATGTAGTCATGGCTCTATGTAGTACTGTGGAATAGAGTTCCATGTGGTCATGGCTCTATGTAGTACTGTGGAATAGAGTTCCATGTAGTCAGGGCTCTATGTAGTACTGTGGAATAGAGTTCCATGTAGTCATGGCTCTATGTAGTACTGTGGAATAGAGTTCCATGTAGTCATGGCTCTATGTAGTACTGTGGAATAGAGTTCCATGTAGTCATGGCTCTATGTAGTACTGTGGAATAGAGTTCCATGTGGTCATGGCTCTATGTAGTACTGTGGAATAGAGTTCCATGTAGTCATGGCTCTATGTAGTACTGTGGAATAGAGTTCCATGTAGTCATGGCTCTATGTAGTACTGTGGAATAGAGTTCCATGTAGTCATGGCTCTATGTAGTACTGTGGAATAGAGTTCCATGTAGTCATGGCTCTATGTAGTACTGTGGAATAGAGTTCCATGTAGTCATGGCTCTATGTAGTACTGTGGAATAGAGTTCCATGTAGTCATGGCTCTATGTAGTACTGTGTGCCTCCCATAGTCTGTTCTGTGCTTAGGGACTGTGAAGAGACCTCTGGTGGCATGTCTTGTGGGGTATGCATGGATGTCTGAGCTGTGTGCTAGTAGTTTAAACAGACACATTGTTGTATTCAGTATGTCAACACTTCTTACAAAAACAAGTAGTTATGAAGTCAATCTCTCCTCCACTTTGAGCCATGAGAGATTTACATGCATAGTATTAATGTTAGCTCTCCATGTACATTTAAGTGCCAGTTGTGCTGCCCTGTTCTGAGAAAATAGTCCCTCTTTGTGGCACCTGACCACGACTGAACAGTAGTCCAGGTGCGACAGACTGTATGCCTGTAGGACCTGCCTTGTTGATAGTGTTTTTAAGAAGGTAGAAACTAGGGCCTGTAGGACCTGCCTTGTTGATAGTCTTGAAACTAGGGCCTGTAGGACCTGCCTTGTTGATAGTGTTGTTAAGAAGGTAGAAACTAGGGCCTGTAGGACCTGCCTTGTTGATAGTGTTGTTAAGAAGGTAGAAACTAGGACCTGTAGGACCTGCCTTGTTGATAGTGTTGTTAAGAAGGTAGAAACTAGGGCCTGTAGGACCTGCCTTGTTGATAGTGTTGTTAAGAAGGTAGAAACTAGGGCCTGTAGGACCTGCCTTGTTGATAGTGTTGTTAAGAAGGTAGAAACTAGGGCCTGTAGGGCCTGCCTTGTTGATAGTGTTGTTAAGAAGGTAGAAACTAGGGCCTGTAGGACCTGCCTTGTTGATAGTGTTGTTAAGAAGGTAGAAACTAGGGCCTGTAGGACCTGCCTTGTTGATAGTGTTGTTAAGAAGGTAGAAACTAGGGCCTGTAGGACCTGCCTTGTTGATAGTGCTGTTAAGAAGGTAGAAACTAGGGCCTGTAGGGCCTGCCTTGTTGATAGTGTTGTTAAGAAGGTAGAAACTAGGGCCTGTAGGACCTGCCTTGTTGATAGTGTTGTTAAGAAGGTAGAAACTAGGGCCTGTAGGACCTGCCTTGTTGATAGTGTTGTTAAGAAGGTAGAAACTAGGGCCTGTAGGACCTGCCTTGTTGATAGTGTTGTTAAGAAGGTAGAAACTAGGGCCTGTAGGACCTGCCTTGTTGATAGTCTTGAAACTAGGGGGCAATATTTTCATTTTTGGAAAAATAATGTTCCCAAAGTAAACGGGCTATTTTGTCAGGTCAAGATGCTAGAATATGCATATAATTGACAGTTTAGGATTGAAAACACTCTAAAGTTTCCAAAACTGTAAAAATATTGTCTGTGAGTATAACAGAACTGATATTGCAGGTGAAATCCTGAGAAAAATCCAATCAGGAAGGGACTCTTATTTAGAAAGCTCTGCGTTCCTATGCATCCCTATTGAGCAGTGAATGGGATATCAACCAGATTCCTTTTTCTATAGCTTCTCTAATGTGTCTAGTGTCACAATACATAGTTTCAGGCTTTTATTTTGAAAAATGAGCCTGAACGACAACATTGCGTCAGTGGTCAGCTGAAGTCTCTCAGAGTGTTTTGTGCGTAATAGACAAATGCGGCCATTGTTTCTCTCTTTCCTACTAAGAAGCCATCTGTCCCGGTTGATATATTATCAAATAGATATTTGTAAATTATTATTGAATAGATATTTGAAAAACACCTTGAGGATTGATTTAAAAAAACATTTGCAATGTTTCTGTCAATATTATGGATCTAATTTGGAATATTTTTCGGCGTTGTCGTGACCGCAGTTTCCGGTGGATTTCTCAACCAAACTTGAAGTACAAACGGAGGTATTTCGGCTATAAAAATAATCTTTATGGGACAAAATGAACATTTGCTGTCTAACTGGGAGTCTCGTGAGTGAAAACATCTGAAGCTCATCAAAGGTAAATGACTTAATTTGATTGCTTTTCTGATTTTCGTGACCAAGTTGCCTGCTGCTAGCTGGACATCGATAAACTTACACAAATGCTTGTCTTGCTTTGGCTGTAAAGCATCATTTCAATATCTGAGATGACAGGGTGATTAACAAAAGGCTAAGCTGTGTTTCATTATATTTAACTTGTGACTTCATGAATATGAATATTTTCTAGTAATATTTTTTGTCCGTTGCGTTATGCTAATTAGTGTCCGGGAGGGGTAGTTCTAAGTTAAGAAGGTAGAAACTAGGGCCTGTAGGACCTGCCTTGTTGATAGTGTTGTTAAGAAGGTAGAAACTAGGGCCTGTAGGACCTGCCTTGTTGATAGTGCTGTTAAGAAGGTAGAAACTAGGGCCTGTAGGACCTGCCTTGTTGATAGTGTTGTTAAGAAGGTAGAAACTAGGGCCTGTAGGACCTGCCTTGTTGATAGTGCTGTTAAGAAGGTAGAAACTAGGGCCTGTAGGACATGCCTTGTTGATAGTGTTAAGAAGGCAGAGCATCACTTTATTATAGACAGACTTCTCTCCATCTTAGCTACTGTTGTATCAATATGTTTTGACCACGACAGTTTACAATCCAGAGTTACTCTAAGCAGTTGGGGCCCAGGACACCTACACCACCCGATGTCACAGGAAGGCCAACAAGATCATCAAAGACAACAACCACCCGAGCCACTGCCTGTTTACCCCACTATCATCCAGAAGGCGAGGTCAGTACAGGTGCATCAAAGCAGGGACCGAGAGACTGAAAAACTGCTTCTATCTCAAGGCCATCAGAATGTTAAACAGCCACCACTAACATTGAGTGGCTGCTGCCAACACACTGACTCAACTCCAGCCACTTTAATAATGGAAATTGAGGTAAAAAATGTATCATTAGCCACTTTAAACAATGCCACTTAATATAATGTTTACATACCCTACATTACTCATCTCATATGTATATGTATATACTGTACTCTATATCATCTACTGCATCTTTATGTAATACATGTATCACTAGCCACTTTAACTATGCCACTTTGTTTACATACTCATCTCATATGTATATACTGCACTCGATACCATCTACTGTATCCTTATGTAATACATGTATCACTAGCCACTTTAAACAATGCCACTTAATATAATGTTTACATACCCTACATTACTCCTCTCATATGTATATACTGTACTCTATACCATCGACTGTATCCTTATGTAATACATGTATCACTAGCCACTTTAAACAATGCCACTTAATATAATGTTTACCCTACATTACCCATCTCATATTTTATTTTACCTTTATTTAACCAGGCAAGTCAGTTAAGAACATATTCTTATTTTCAATGACGGCCTGGTAACAATGGGTTAACTGCCTGTTCAGGGGCAGAACGACAGATTTGTACCTTGTCAGCTCGGGGGTTTGAACTCTCAACCTTCCGGTTACTAGTCCAACGCTCTAACCACTAGGCTACGCTGCCGCCCCAGCGTAGCCTAGTGTACAGTGGGGAGAACAAGTATTTGATACACTGCCGATTTTGCAGGTTTTCCTACTTACAAAGCATGTAGAGGTCTGTAATTTCTATCATAGGTACACTTCAACTGTGAGAGATGGAAACAAACAAAAATCCAGAAAATCACATTGTATGATTTTTAAGTAATTAATTTGCATTTTATTGCATGACATAAGTATTTGATCACCTACCAACCAGTAAGAATTCCGTCTCTCACAGACCTGTTAGTTTTTCTTTAAGAAGCCCTCCTGTTCTCCACTCATTACCTGTATTAACTGCACCTGTTTGAACTCGTTACCTCTATAAAAGACACCTCAATCAAACAGACTCCAACCTCTCCACAATGACCAAGACCAGAGAGCTGTGTAAGGACATCAGGGTTAAATTGTAGACCTGCACAAGGCTGGGATGGGCTACAGGGCAATAGGCAAGCAGCTTGGTGAGAAGGCAACAACTGTTGGCGCAATTATTCGAAAATGGAAGAAGTTCAAGATGACGGTCAATCACCCTCGGTCTGGGGCTCCATGCAAGATCTCATCTTGTGGGGCATCAATGATCATGAAGAAGGTGAGGGATCAGCCCAGAAATACACGGCAGGACCTGGTCAATGACCTGAAGAGAGCTGGGACCACAGTCTCAAAGAAAACTATTAGTAACACACTACGCTGTCATGGATTAAAATCCTGCAGCGCACGCCAGGTCCCCCTGCTCAAGCCAGCGCATGTCCAGGCCAGTCTGACGTTTGCCAATGACCATCAGGATGATACAGAGGAGGAATGGGAGAAGGTCATGTGGTCTGATGAGACAAAAATATAGCTTTTTGGTCTAAACTCCACTCGCCGTGTTTGGAGGAAGAAGACGGATGAGTACAACCCCAAGAACACTATCCCAACCGTGAAGAATGGAGGTGGAAACATCATTCTTTGGGGATGCTTTTCTGCAAAGGGGACAGGACGACTGCACCGTATTGAGGAGAGGATGGATTGGGCCATGTATCGCGAGATCTTTCCCAACAACCTCCTTCCCTCAGTAAGAGCATTGAAGATGGGTCGTGGCTGGGTCTTCCAGCATGACAAAGACCCGAAACACACAGCCAGGGCAACTAAGTCCTGGCTTCGTAAGAAGCATCTCAAGGTCCTGGAGTGGCCTAGCCAGTCTCCAGACCTGAACCCAATAGAACATCTTTAGAGGGAGCTGAAAGTCCGTATTGCCCAGCGACAGCCCCAAAACCTGAAGGATCTGGAGAAGGTCTATATGGAGGAGTGGGCCAAAATCCCTGCTGCAGTGTGTGAAAACCTGGTCAAGAACTACAGGAAACGTATGATCTCTGTAATTGCAAACAAAGGTTTCTGTACCAAATATTAAGTTCTGCTTTTCTGATGTATCAAATACTTATGTCATGCAATAAAATGCAAATGAACTACTCAAAAATCATACAATGTGATTTTCTGGATTTTTGTTTTAGATTCCATCTCTCACAGTTGAAGTGTACCTATGATAAAAAATTTCAGACCTCTACATGCTTTGTAAGTAGGAAAATTTGCAATATCGGCAGTGTATCAAATACTTTCTCCCCACTTTATATACTGTACTCAATACCATCTACTGCATCTTGTCTATGCCGTTCTGTACCATCACTCATTCATATATCTTTATGTACATATTCTTTATCCCTTTATTCTTGTGTGTATAAGGTAGTAGTTGTGGAATTGTTAGGTTAGATTACTCGTTGGTTATTACTGCATTGTCGGAACTAGAAGCACAAGCATTTCGCTACACTCGCATTAACATCTGCTAACCATGTGTACGTGACAAATAACATTTGATTTGATTTTGAACTTGCTCAATTTCCACATGATATATTACAAGATTTAGTTCAGGTTTAGGGTTTAGTTTTCACGTTCTGACCTTAGTTCCTTTGTGATGTCTTTGTTTCAGTATGGTGAGGGCGTGAGTTGGGTGGGCAGTGTATGTTCTTTGTTCTATGATTTGGTATTTCTGTGTTTGGCCTATTATAAAAGAATATGGACACTTATCACGCTGCGCATTGGTCCGATATTTCATACTCGTCGCCAGACGACGAAGAGATCCATTATGTTAGTGACTGATTTGTCCCAAATAAAATGCTTTTACTTTTTTATATTTAGGACTAACTTATTCCTTGCCACCCACTCTGAAACTAACTGCAGCTCTTTGTTAAGTGTTGCAGTCATTTCAGTCTCTGTAGTAGCTGATGTGTATAGTGTTGAGTAATTTGCATATGTAGACAAACTGGCTTTACTCAAGGCCGGTGGCATGTAATTAGTAAAGATTGAAAAAGGTAAGGGGCCTAGACAGCTACCCTGGGGAGTTCCTGATTCTACCTGGATTATGTTATAGAGGCTTCCATTAAAGAACGCACTCTGTGTTCTGTTAGACAGGTAACTCTTTATCCACAATATAGTAAAGCTATAACACTTACTCTACCAGTCAAACGTTTGGACACACCTAGTCATTCAAGGGTTTTTCTTTATTTTTACTATTTTATACATTGTAGAACAATAGTGAAGAAATCAAAATCAAAATTATGAAATAACACATATGGAATCATGTAGTTACCAAAATAGTGTTAAACAAATCAAAATATATTTTATATTTGAGATTCTTCAAAGTAGCCACCTTTTGCCTTGATGACAGCTTAGCACAATTAAATGAGTGAATGAGTAGATGTGTCCAAACATTTGACTGATACTGTATGTTTTTCCATCAGCAGACTATGATCGATAATATCAAAAGCCGCACTGAAGTCTAACAAAGCATATTTTTATCATCAATACAGCCAATCAGCCAATCAGCCAATCAGCCAATCATCATTTGTGTAAGTCCTGTGCTGAAAGTCTGTTGTCAATTGGTTTACATTATAAAAGCATTGTATCTGGTCAAACACCATTTTTTCCAAAAGTTTACGAAGGGTTAGTGACAAGCTGATGAGTCAGCTATTTCAGCCAGTAAAAGGGCCTTTACTATTCTTGGGTAGACAAATTAATTCTGCTTCCCTCTGAGCCTGAGGGCACACACTTTCTAGAAGGCTTACATTGAAGATATGGCAACTTTGTCTGCTATCATCCCCAGTCATTTCTCATCCAAGTTGATAGACCCAGGTGGCTTGTCATTGTTGATAGACTTCTCTTGTTGATCTTCCAAGCTTTGGAGATCAAACCAGGAATATTTATTTATACATTTTTCTTCTTCACTAATCCAACATAGTTCCTGTTTTCTCTGTAACATTTTATTAAACAATATAACTCTGAAATCATCCTAGAATCCTTTCTAGTTATTTTTTTCCTGAAGCCACATTGCTTCTACATCTGCATTGCTTGCTTTTTGGTGTTCTAGACTGAGTTTCTGTATGCGACATCTGCTGATGTAAAAAGTGCTTTATAAATGTATTTGATTAATTGATTGATTAATCAAAAATTGCTTTTCATTCTGGACCCAAAGCCACAGACAGTGCTGTTCTTCTTCATCTAAGGCATTGAACCTACGTCGGAGGCAGTATCCCGGTTCCCAGCTGGGCACACAAGGATCTTTGGTTTCTGGTGAGAGGTGACATAAGGTTCTGGATCATAGCTGTTTTTTTTTGATCTGGTTGTAAGTTCTGAGTTTTGGTTTAAACCATATATCAGTTGACCATTTTTCAAACTTGTGTTTGATCCTGTTGACATTGCATCCCAACTCCTTCCTAATATGTGTTGTAGATTAGCATCCCTATCTCAAGGCCCCATTGATGAGGCATTGAATTCCTTTGTCCAGGGTATTAATGTGTTTTATCCCAGATGAAACCCTTTTTTTTGTTATTCTGTCCACTGGCAAATTAATAAGGCAGTTCCATAACCTAATCATTTCACAGGACTCCATTATTTCACAGGGCTCCATTATTTCACAGGACTCCATTATTTCACAGGACACCATTATTTCACAGGGCTCCATTATTTCACAGGACTCCATTATTTCACAGGACACCATTATTTCACAGGACTCCATTATTTCACAGGGCTCCATTATTTCACAGGGCTCCATTATTTCACAGGGCTCCATTATTTCACAGGACTCCATTATTTCACAGGACTCCATTATTTCACTGGGCTCCATTATTTCACAGGGCTCCATTATTTCACAGGGCTCCATTATTTCACAGGACACCATTATTTCACTGGGCTCCATTATTTTACAGGACTCCATTATTTCACAGGGCTCCATTATTTCACAGGGCTCCATTATTTCACAGGACACCATTATTTCACTGGGCTCCATTATTTCACTGGGCTCCATTATTTCACAGGACTCCATTATTTCACAGGACTCCATTATTTCACAGGGCTCCATTATTTCACAGGGCTCCAACTCATGCCTCCGTCAATAGAAAGGCTTCCCCAGAAAACGTGTTATGGCTCTATTTTGAATAGAGTTAGATTCTTTAAAAGCCCAGTTTCCAGGAGCATAGTTCAGTATAGCACATTAAGCTGTGAATATGTACAAAAGTTATGGTCTTTATACAGTAGGATCTTCAGTTTACTACCAACAGACCCCAAAGTCTTTATACCCTCCTCACAAAGCATCAGACAGGAAACTAAGGTATTTATATGAGCTGGTGTTCTTTAAGGGCGTTGATCCAAAAGAGAAGTACTGAATACTTCTTAGTGTACCCTTTAGTCTGAAGTTCATCATCTGGGTTTCATCACCCATCTCCACTTTGTACACCCGAGATGGACAGTGTTCAACATACATTGCAAATCAAACTCACTCTGTGCAAGGAGGAAAATATGATCTGTCTGCAATAGTATCCCCACAGCAGAATAGTCATTCTATTTCCATGAGTATCCCCAGAGTTAAATCATGTAATTCCATGAGTATCCCCAGAGTTAAATCATGTAATTCCATTAGTATCCCCAGAGTTAAATCATGTAATTCCATGAGTATCCCCAGAGTTATGTAATGTATTTCAATGAAATGTATTATCAAAGCCCTTTTTACATAAGCCGATGACACAAAGTGCTGTACAGAAACCAGCCTAAAACCCCAATGAGCAAGCAATGCAGATGTAGAAGCACAGTGACTAGGAAAAACTCCCTAGAAAGGCCGGAGCCTAGGCAAAAACCTAGAGAGGAACCAGGCTCTGAGGTGTGGCCAGTCCTCTTCTGGCTGTGCCAGGTGGAGATTATAACAGAACATGGCCAAGATGTTCAAACATTCATAGATGACCAGCATGGTCAAATAATAATAATCACAGTGGTTGTCGTGCAACAGGTCAGCACCTCAGGAGTAAATGTCAGCTGGCTTTTCATAGCCGATCATTCAGAGTTAGAGACAGCAGGTCTGGGACAGGGAGCACATCCAGTGAACAGGTCTGGGACCGGTTGCATGTCCAGTGAGCAGGTCTGGGACAGGTAGCACATCCAGTGAACAGGTCTGGGACAGGTAGCACGTCCAGTGAGCAGGTCTGGGACAGGTAGCACGTCCAGTGAGCAGGTCTGGGACAGATAGCACGTCCAGTGAGCAGGTCTGGGACAGGTAGCACGTCCAGTGAACAGGTCAGGGTTCCATAGCTGCATGCAGAACAGTTGAAACTGGAGCATCAGGCCAGGTAGTCTTGAGGTCCTAGGGCTCAGGTCCTCTGAGACAAGAGAGAGAGAAAGAAAGACTGAGAGAGAGAATTAGAGGGAGCATACTTAAATTTACACAGGTCACCGGATAAGACAAGATGAATACTCCAGATATAATAGACTGAACCTAGCCCTCCGACACAAACTATTGCAGCATAAATACTGGAGGCTGAGATAGGAAGGGTCAGGAGACACTGTGGCCCTGTCCGATGATACCCCCGGATAGGGCCAAACAGGCAGGATATAACCCCACCCACTTTGCCAAAGCACAGCCCCCACACCACAAGAGGGATATCTTCAACCACCATCCTACAACCCTGAGACAAGGCTGAGTATAGCCCACAAAGATCTCCCCCATGGCACTCAAGTGACGCACCCCTCCTAGGGACGGCATGAAAGAGCACCAGTAAGCCAGTGACTCAGCCCCTGTAATAGGGTTTGAGGCAGAGGATCCCAGTGGAAAGAGGGGAACCGGCCAGGCAGAGACAGCAAGGGTGGTTCGTCGCTCCAGTGCCTTTCCGTTCGCCTACACACCCCTGGGCCAGACTACACTCAATCATAGGACCTACTGAAGAGATGAGTCTTCAATAAATACTTAAAGGTTGAGACCGAGTCTGCGTCTCTCACATGGGTAGGCAGACCATTCGATAAAAATGGAGCTCTATAGGAGAAAGCCCTGCCTCCAACTGTTTGCTTAGAAATTCTAGGGACAGTAAGGAGGCCTGCGTCTTTTGACCGTAGCGTACGTGTAGGAATGTACGGCAGGATCAAATCAGAGAGATCAGTAGGAGCAAGCCCATGTAATGCTTTGTAGGTTAACAGTAAAACCTTGAAATCAGCCCTAGCCTTAACAGGAAGCCAGTGTAGAGAGGCTAGCACTGGAGTAATATGATCAAATGTTTTGGTTCTAGTCAGGATTCTAGCAGCCGTATTTAGCACTAACCAAAGTTTATTTGGTGATTTATCCGGGTAGCCGGAAAGTAGAGCATTGCAGTAGTCTAACCTAGAAGTAACAAAAGCATGAATTCATTTTTCTGCATCATTTTTGGACAGAACGTTTCTGATTATTGCAATGTTACAAAGATGGAAAAAAAGCTGTTCTTGAAATGGTCTTGATATGTTCTTCAAAAGAGAGATCAGGGTCCAGAGTAATGCTGAGGTCCTTCACAGTTTTATTTGAGACGACTGTACAACCATCAAGATCAATGATCAAATCCAACAGAAGATCTCTTTGTTTCTTGGGACATAGAACTAGCAACTCTGTTTTGTCCAAGTGTAAAAGTAAAAAAATTGTGTAAAAGTTTAAGAAATCCTTAAGTCTGAAACACAGGTTTCCAGGGAGGACAATTTTGGGGCTTCAACATGTTTCATCGAAATGTACAGTCGTGGCCAACAGTTTTGAGAATGACACAAATATTAATTTTCACAAAGTGTGCATCTTCAGTGTCTTTAGATATTTGTGTCAGATGTTACTATGGAATACTGTAGTATAATTACATGAAGCAAAGAGTCAATATTTGCAGTGTTGACCCTTCTTTTTCAAGACCTCTGCAATCCACCCTGGACTGCTGTCAATTAACTTCTGGGCCACATCCTGACTGATGGCAGCCCATTCTTGCATTATCAATGCTTGGAGTTTGTCAGAATTTGTGGGTTTTTGTTTGTCCACCTGTCTCTTGAGGATTGACCACAAGTTCTCAATGGGATTAAGATCTGGGGGTTTTCCTGGCCATGGACCCAAAATATCTATGTTTTGTTCCCCAAGCCACTTAGTTATCAATTTTGCCTTATGGCAAGGTGCTCCATCATGCTGGAAAAGGCATTGTTCATCACCAAACTGTTCCTGGATGGTTTGGAGAAGTTGCTCTCAGAGGATGTGTTGGTACCATTCTTTATTCGTGGTTGTGTTCTTAGGCAAAATTGTGAGTGAGCCCACTCCCTTGGCTGAGAAGCAACCCCAAACATGAATGGTCTCAGGATACTTTACTGTTGGCATGACACAGGACTGATGGTAGCGCTCACCTTGTCTTCTCCAGACAAGCTTTTATCCGGATGCCCCAAACAATCGGAAAGGGGTTTCATCAGAGAAAATGACTTTACCCCAGTCCTCAGCAGTCCAATCCCTGTACCTTTTGCAGAACATCAGTTTGTCCCTGATGTTTTTCCTGGAGAGTAGTGGCTTCTTTGCTGCCCTTCTTGACACCAGGCCATCCTCCAAAAGTCGTCACCTCACTGTGGGTGCAGATGCACTCACACCTGCCTGCTGCCATTCCTGAGCAAGATCTGTACTGTTGGTGCCCCGATCCCGCAGCTGAATCAACTTTAGGAGACGGTCCTGGTGCTTGCTGGACTTTCTTGGGTGCCCTGAAGCCTTCTTCACAACAATTGAACCGCTCTCCTTGAAGTTCTTGATGATGGTTGATTTAGGTGCAATCTTACTGGCAGCAATATCCTTGCCTGTGAAGCCCTTTTTGTGCAAAGCAATGATGACGGCACCTGTTTCCTTGCAGGTAATGATGATTGACAGAGGAAGAAGAATGATTCCAAGCATCACCCTCCTTTTGAAGTTTCCAGTCTGTTTTTCAAACTCAATCAGCATGACAGAGTGATCTCCAGCCTTGTCCTCGTCAACACTCAAACCTGTGTTAACGAGAGAATCACTGACATGATGTCAGCTGGTCCTTTTGTGGCAGGGCTGAAATGCAATGTAAATGTTTTTTGAGATTCAGTTCATTTGCATGGCAAAGAGGGACTTTGCAAATAATTGCAATTCATCTGATCACTCTTCGTAACATTCTGGAGTATATGAAAATTGCCATCATACAAACTGAGGCAGGCAGACTTTGTGAAAATTCATATTTGGGTCATTCTCAAAACTTTTGCCCACAGCTGTGTGTCATCAACATAGCAGTGAATGTTAATGTTACGTTTCCGAAAGATATCACCAAGAGGTTAAATATATAATGAAAACAATTGTCCTAAAACGGAACCTTGAGGAACACCGAAATTTACAGAGACAGACTGATATCTTTCCGACAGATAAGATCTAAACCAGGCCAGAACTTGTCCATGTAGATCAATTTGGGTTTCCAATCTCTCCAAAAGAATGTGGTGATCGATGCTATGAAAAACAGCACTAAGGCCTTAGAGCACGAGGACAGATGCAGAGCCTCGGTTTGATGCCATTAAAAGGTAATTTACCACCTTCACAAGTGCAGTCTCAGACTGAAGCGTTTCGTATTGTTTGTCTTCAGGAAGGCAGTGAGTTGCTGCGCAAGAGCTTTAAAAAAAATGTTTTAGAGGAATGGGAGATTCGATATTAACCGATAGTTTTTTATATTTTCAAGGTTCGGCTTTTTCAAGAGATGCTTTATTACTGCCACTTATAGTGAGTTTGGTACACATCCGGTGGATAGAGAGCCGTTTATTATGTTCAACATAGGAAGCAGCTCTTTCAGTAGTTTAGTTGTAATAGGGTCCAGTATGCAGCTAGAAGGTTTAGAGGCCAAGACTATTTTCATCAATGTGTCAAGAGAGGACAACTGAGCTTTGGAGGAATACGCAGATGTAAAGAGGAGTCCGTAATTTGCTTTCTAATGCTCATGATCTTTTCCTCAAAGAAGTTCATGAATTTATCACTGCTGAAGTGAAGCCATCCTCTCTTGGGGAATGATTTTTAGTTAGCTTTACAACAGTATCAAAAAATACATTTTGGATAGTTCCTATTCTTCTCAATTAAGTTGGAAAAATATGATGACCCTGTAGCTCTACTGCACAGCACTGTCTTTCCAAGCTAATCGGAAGACTTCCAGTTTCGTGTAGCGCCATTTCCGTTTCCAATTTTCTGGAAGCTTGCTTCAGGGGTCAGGTATTTTCTGTATACCAGGTTAGCTAGTTTCTTATGACAAATATTTTGGGGTTTTAGGGGTGCAACTGCATCTAGGGTATTACGCAAGGTTAAATTTAGTTCCTTAGTTGGGTGGTTAACCAATTGTTGTTCTCTGACATCCTTGGGTAGGTGGAGGGAGTCTGGAAGGGCATCTAGGAATCTTTGGGTTGTCTGACAATTTATGTCACGGCTTTCGATTATCCTTGGTTGGGGTCTGAGCAGATTATTTGTTGGGATTGCAAATGTAATAAAATGGTGGTCTGATAGTCCAGGATTATGAGGAAAAACATTAAGATCCACAATATTTATTCCACGGGACAAAATGCTAGGTCCAGAGTATGACTGTGGCAGTGAATAGGTCCGGAGACATGTTCTCCTCTCCGGTTCACTGGCGCCAACATCTCCTCTTCAGAAATCTGTCCCAAATGGTACTCTATTCCCTATATAGTGCACTACTTTAGACCAGACCTCTAGGGGGCTTGTTCAAAAGTAGTCCACTATGAATTGCCTAGTGAAATAAAGGTTAAATTAAATTAAATGCAGATAGTCTATAAATACAGTGCCTTGCGAAAGTATTCGGCCCCCTTGAACTTTGCGACCTTTTGCCAAAACTGTATTTTTTTGTGAAGAATCAACAACAAGTGGGACACAATCATGAAGTAGAACGACAATTATTGGATATTTCAAACTTTTTTAACAAATCAAAAACTGAAAAATTGGGCGTGCAAAATTATTCAGCCCCTTTACTTTCAGTGCAGCAAACTCTCTCCAGAAGTTCAGTGAGGATCTCTGAATGATCCAATGTTGACCTAAATGACTAATGATGATAAATACAATCCACCTGTGTGTAATCAAGTCTCTGTATAAATGCACCTGCACTGTGATAGTCTCAGAGGTCCGTTAAAAGCGCAGAGAGCATCATGAAGAACAAGGAACACACCAGGCAGGTCCGAGATACTGTTGTGAAGAAGTTTAAAGCCGGATTTGGATACAAAAAGATTTCCCAAGCTTTAAACATCCCAAGGAGCACTGTGCAAGCGATAATATTTAAATGGAAGGAGTATCAGACCACTGCAAATCTACAAAGACCTGGCCGTCCCTCTAAACTTTCAGCTCATACAAGGAGAAAACTGATCAGAGATGCAGCCAATAGGCCCATGATCACTCTGGATGAACTGCAGAGATCTACAGCTGAGGTGGGAGACTCTGTCCATAGGACAACAATCAGTCGTATATTGCACAAATCTGGCCTTTATGGAAGAGTGGCAAGAAGAAAGCCATTTCTTAAAGATATCCATAAAAAGTGGCATTTAAAGTTTGCCACAAGCCACCTGGGAGACACACCAAACATGTGGAAGAAGGTGCTCTGGTCAGATGAAACCAAAATTGAACTTTTTGGAAACAATGCAAAACGTTATGTTTGGCGTAAAAGCAACACAGCCCATCACCCTGAACACACCATCCCCACTGTCAAACATGGTGGTGGCAGCATCATGGTTTGGGCCTGCTTTTCTTCAGCAGGGACAGGGAAGATGGTTAAAATTGATGGGAAGATGGATGGAGCCAAATACAGGACCATTCTGGAAGAAAACCTGATGGAGTCTGCAAAAGACCTGAGACTGGGACGGAGATTTGTCTTCCAACAAGACAATGATCCAAAACATAAAGCAAAATCTACAATGGAATGGTTCAAAAATAAACATATCCAGGTGTTAGAATGGCCAAGTCAAAGTCCAGACCTGAATCCAATCGAGAATCTATGGAAAGAACTGAAAACTGCTGTTCACAAATGCTCTCCATCCAACCTCGCTGAGCTCGAGCTGTTTTGCAAGGAGGAATGGGAAAAAATGTCATTCTCTCGATGTGCAAAACTGATAGAGACATACCCCAAGCGACTTACAGCTGTAATCGCAGCAAAAGGAGGCGCTACAAAGTAAACCTGTTAAGCCTACCCCCTACTTTTTCGAACATTCTGTTAAAAATCACGCAACAATTTGGCGTCCTGCTACTCATGCCAGGAATATAGTATATGCATATGATTAGTATGTGTGTATAGAAAACACTCTCACGTTTCTAAAACTGGTTAAATCACGGCTGTGACTATAACAGAACGTCTGTTTCATCGAAAAGCGCAGGAAAATCTGATCACTGAAAGTGGAAAAAAATATCCATGCGCCACTTCAACCCATTGTTAAAGGTGAACCGTATTAAATGAGGCCGAGGTTGCAGTACCTACAGCTTCCACAGGATGTATAGAGTCTTCTCATTTGCTTCGGATTTGATTCTTGGTAGAACCGACCCAAGGGAACCGATTCCCTCCGACCTCCAACTTGATGTATTGGCTGAGTTTTTTCCAGACATTTTTTCCAGACGACCACCTATCGAATTTACATCGCCTCCTGATGATTTTTATCGCTTATTAACGTGTACTAATACTGATACCTAAAGTTGCATTAGAAAAGTATTTCGAAGTGTTTTGTGAAAGTTTATCGTCGACTTTTTAACTTTTAAAAAATTACGTTACGTTATGAAACGCAATTTTTTTCCGTTTATCACACAGTCTTCATAGATCGATATCTAGGCTATATATGGACCGATTTAATCGAAAAAAAGACCCAGTATTGATTATGGGACATCAAGGAGTGCCAACAAAGAAGATGGTCAAAGGTAATGAATGTTTTATATTTTATTGTGCGGTTTGTGTAGCGCCGACTATGCTAATTATTTTGTTTACATCCCCTGCGGGGGTTTTGGGGTGTTGCATGCTATCAGATAATATTAGCTTCTCATGCTTTCGCCGAAAAGCATTTTAAAAATCTGACTTGGTGCCTGGATTCACAACGAGTGTAGCTTTAATTCAATACCAAGCATGTGTATTTTAATGAACGTTTGCGTTTTAACTAATACTATTAGCGTTTAGTGTAGCGCATTTCCAGAGCTCTAGTTGGGACGTCTGCGTCTCAAGTAGGAGCAAGAGGTTTTAACTTAAGGGGGCTGAATCATTTTGCACGCCCAATTTTTCAGTTTTTGATTTGTTAAAAAAGTTTGAAATATCCAATAAATGTCGTTCCACTTCATGATTGTGTCCCACTTGTTGTTGATTCTAGTTTTGATACAGTTTTATATCTTTATGTTTGAAGCCTGAAATGTGGCAAAAGGTCGCAAAGTTCAAGGGGGCCGAATACTTTCGCAAGGCACTGTATATATAGGGAATAGGGCTTCATTTGGAACACATTTCTGGATCTCTAGCCAGCTGCATGATGTTGGCAGAAGCTCAGCCCTCATCCAAACAACCATGTTACACTTCAGAAATTAACATTTTATATGGCAGGCCAGTGTGCTTGCAGGAGAGGACCTGCCAGCACAGAAATGAGGTATGCTGGCTCTGAACACACTGGACACATTACTCTCTCTCTCTCCATCTATCTCTCTCTCTCAATTTCTGAATTCAATTCAAAGGGCTTTATTGGCATGGGAAACATGTTTACATTGCCAAAGGAAGTGAAGCAGATAATAACAATATCAACAGTAAACATTACACTCCAAAAGAATAAAGACATTAACATGTCATATTATGTCCATGTACAGTGTTGTAATGATGTGCATATAGTTAAAGTACAAAAGGGAAAATAAATACAAATAAATATGAGTTGTCTTTGCAATGGTGTTTGTTCTTCACTGGTTGACCTTTTCTTGTGGAAACAGGTCACAAATCTTGCTGCTGTGATGGCACACAGTGGTATTTCACCCAATAGATATGGGAGTTGATCAAAATTGGATTTGTTTTTTGAATTCGTTGGGAAATATCTGAGGGAAATATGTGTCTCTAATATGGTCAGACATTTGGCAGGAGTTTAGGAAGTACAGCTCAGTTTCCACCTTTGGTGGCCTTTCTCAATAGCAAGGCTATACTCACTGAGTCTGTACATAGTCACAGCTTTGATTAAGTTTGGGTCAGTCACAGAGGTCAGGTATTCTGCCGCTGTGTACTCTCTGTTTAGGGTCAGTCACAGTGGTCAGGTATTCTGCCGCTGTGTACTCTCTGTTTAGGGTGAGTCACAGTGGTCAGGTATTCTGCCACTGTGTACTCTCTGTTTAGGGCCAAATAGCATTCTAGTTTGCTCTGTTTTTTTGTTAATTCTTTCCAACGTGTCAAGTAATTATCTTTTTGTTTTCTCATGATTTGGTTGGGTCTAATTGTGCTGCTGTCCTGAGGCTCTGTGTGGTCTGTTTGTGTTTGTTAACTGAGCCCCAGGACCAGCTTGCTTAGGGGCTCTTCTCCAGGCTCACCTCTCTGGACTGGGAGGGGTACGGGCCGGAGGAGAGATGCTGGGTTCCAGTGGAGGACATGTTAGATACTTCCATGTTTAAAGAATTCCACCGTCTCCATCCGGACCGCCCTGCACCTCGCCCTCCTTGTCGTCCCCGAGGCCGGTGTCGACGCACTGCTGGAGCCGCGCATGGGGGGGGGGGTACTGTCACGACTTCTTCCAAAGTCGTTGCCTCTCCTTGTTCAGGCGGTGCTCCGCGGTCGACGTCACCGGTCTTCTAGCCATCATTGATCCGTTTTTCATTTTCCATTGGTTTTGTCTTGTCTTCCCACACACCTGGTTTCAATCCTATTCATTACCTGTTGTGTATTTAACCCTCTGTTTCCCCTCATGTCTTTGTCAGAGATTGTTTTATGTCAGTGTTGTTTATGTTTGTATAGGGAACTCGTACCCATTATTTTTGTATAAATACATTTAGTGTTTGGAGCATGTTTAGTGGACATATATTAAAAAGACTCCATTACACTCGTTTTACTCTCCTGCGCCTGTAGTGGAAATTTCCTGTATTACCAAATCATGAGAGAGCAAAACCCACACACAAGTCAGAGTTATCATAAAGTCCATCTTTAATTATATGAGCTCCATCACAACCCTGTGACTCTCAGATCAATTCAGTGTCTATAAATGAATTCTCTGAGAGTCCTTACACATTGCAACTGAAATCCTTTATAGCAAAGACACACATAGCCAGACAGCATTGGCTATACATTATCGTTCAGCTTTTGTCTCCTAAACTATGTTCTTATCTCACTCTTGGTACCACTCAGGACCAAAAACAAAACCTCATCCACTAGCATATATCAAATACACCCCTCCTGGACAAGATCACAGAGACAATGAGGATAGAAAACACTCTGAAGATTCTAACACAGTTTGAATGGTGTCTGTGAGTATAACAGAACCTATATGGCAGTCAAAATGGGAGTGCATTCTGATGAAGATCATCAAAGGTAAGTGAATATTTATAATGCTATTTCTGACTAATGTTGACTGCGCAACATGGCGGATATTTCTTTTGACTGTTTTGGGCTCTGATTACTCAGGTTGCATTAAAACTGATTCTGGCTGCAATCCCGATAACGGGAGCGATATGACAACAGCCAATGAAAGTGCAGGGTGCCAATTTCAAAACATCAAAAATCTCATAATAAAAATTCCTCAAACATACATGTATCTCAGACCATTTTAAAGCTATTCTCGTTGTTAATCCCACCACAGTGTCCAATTTGAAATATGCTTTACAGCAAAAGCACCACAAACGATTATGTTAGGTCACCATCAAGCCACAGAAACACACAGACATTTTTTTCCCAGCCAAAGAGAGGTATTTCAAAAAGCACATATAGAGATCAAATGAATCACTAACCTTTGATGATCTTCATCAGATGACACTCATAGGACTTCATGTTACACAATGTTTTGTTCGGTATTTATATTTATATCCCCCAAAATTATTTGGGTAAGGGTACATGTTCTGCTAGGGTGCCTCTAAGGGTACATGTTCTGCTAGGGTGCCTCTAAGGGTACTTGTTCTGCTAGGGTGCCTCTAAGGGTACATGTTCTGCTAGGGTGCCTCTAAGGGTACATGTTCTGCTAGGGTGCCTCTAAGGGTACATGTTCTGCTAGGGTGCCTCTAAGGGTACATGTTCTGCTAGGCTGCCTCTAAGGCTACATGTTCTGCTAGGCTGCCTCTAAGGCTACATGTTCTGCTAGGCTGCCTCTAAGGCTAAATGTTCAGTGAGGCCATATAGAGTTAAACTTCACAAATAACATAGTAGAAGCTCTGTGTGATCAATATGGGGGCATGATCAGAATGGAACAACAGCCCTGACATGGCCGACTGTACTCAAATAATCTATACCCATGGATCAGTAAACGTAAAAATATTTCGTAGAGTGATTTAGCTTTCACACACTTCAGAGAGATTTTAGCATTCATGAGAGATTTTAGCATTCATGAGAGATTTTAGCATTCATGAGAGATTTTAGCATTCATAAGAGATTTTAGCATTCATGAGAGATTTTAGCATTCATGAGAGATTTTAGACGCAAATAATTTCAGCGATCCCCTGCCTTGCCTGTAGCACATTTACTGCCCCAGTACAGAACTAATATTATTGAAAAGCAATTTTCTCTCGATTGTTTTCATGTTGACAGCAGCAGATTGTTTCAGATAAGTAATTAAACATTCTCTTCTCTCAGACTCTGCAAACCCACAGACCCCTTCATCACAGATGCCAATAGGAATGAAAATGACTGTGGTTATTACAACCACAATATACAGACGTATCTAGTCAGCTGTACAGCAAGCATGTCCTGATGAAACTGATGATGGTTTTAACAACAGGAGTTCATGAGTATCAGAGAATGGTGATGGTTTAAACAACAGGAGTATCAGAGAAGTGATGGTTTAAACAACGGGAGTATCAGAGAAGTGATGGCTGATGGGATGGCTACCGTTTTATGGGCTCCTGACCATTTTTTTTGTACAAAACGTGTCCGCCATTGTTTCTTATGACCGAAAAGAGCTTCTGGACATCGGAACAGGGATTACTCATCTCAAACTAGACGAGGATTTAACATTTAAATTTTTTTAATGAAATGAAATTTCATGAAAAAAAATGTTCACCTTTATTTAACCTGGTAGACCAGATCACCTTTATTTAACCAGGTAGACCAAATCACCTTTATTTAACCAGGTAGACCAAATCACCTTTATTTAACCTTTATTTAACCAGGTAGGCCAGTTGAGAACAAGTTCTCATCTACAACTGCGACCTGGCCAAGATAAAGCAAAGCAGTGCGACACAAACAACAACACAGAGTTACACAAACAAACGCACAATCAATATCACAATAGAAAGATCAATCTACAGTGTGAGCAAATGTAGACGATTAGGGAGGAAATAAATAGGCCATAGAGGCGAATTAATTACAATTTAGCATGAAGCATTAACGAGTTAGACGCAAAGGATATACTGCCGCTCCCGGACCAGGCCCTGTAAATCGTATGAAGAGGAGACACTGTTACAGAGGTAAGAGAGGCGGGTGCCTAGCAAGACTATGTCGGCAAGTGGGTAATCATCCATTCTACTTGGCAAATTTTCAATCACTGGAGAATAAACTGGATGAGCTCGGTAATATCCTGTGATTCACGAGTTGTGGCTGAACAAGGACATGGATAATATACTGTTAGCTGGGTTTTCCGTCGGCAAGACAGAACAGCAGCCTCCGATAAGATCAGGGCGGGGGGGGGGGGGTCTCTATCTATTTGTCTATAACAGCTGGTGCACAAAGTCTAATATAAAAGACGTCTTGAGGCTTTGCTCACCTAAGGTAGAGTACCTCATGATAATCTGTAGACCACACTATTTACCAAGAGTGTTTTCATCTTCATTTTTCGTAGCTGTTTATTTACCACCACAAACTAACGCTGGCATTAAGACCACACTCAACGAGCAATATAAGACGCAAATAAGAACATGCTCATCCAGAGGTGGCGCTCCTATTGGCCGGGGACTTTAATGCAGTGAAACTGAAATTATGTTTACCTCATTTCTACCAGCATGTGCAACTAGAGGAACAAAAACTCTAGACCACCTCTAGACCACCTCTAGACCACCTTTACTCCACAGAGATCATCCAAAGCTTTTCCTCACCCTCCATTTGGCAAAATCTGACCATAACTATCCTTTTGATTCCTGCTTACAAGCTAAACTCAAACAGGAAGTACCAGTGACACGCTCAGTAGGGAAGTGGTCCGATGAAGTGGTTGCTAAGCTACCGGACTGTTTCGCTAGCAGATACTGGACTGTGTTCCCGGGTTTCATCCGATAACATTGAGGAGTATAACACCTCAGTCACCGGCTTAATTAATAAGTGCATCGACGATATCCTCCCCACAGTGACCGTGCGTACATATCCCAACCAGAAGCCATGGATTACAGGTAACATCAGTACTGAGCTAAAGGCTAGAGCTGCTGCTTTCAAGGAACGTGACTCTAACCCGGACACTTATAAGAAATCCCACTATGCCCTCCAACGAATCATCAAACTGGCAAAGCATCAATACAGGACTCAGATCGAATCCTGCTACACCGGCTCCAATGCTCGTCAAATGTAAACTATAACGGATTACAAAGGGAAACCCAGTCGAGCTGACCAGTGACGCGAGCCTACAAGACGCGCTAAATGCCTTCTATGCTCGCTTCAAGGCGCACCAGCTGTTCTGGATGACTGTGTCATCACACTCTCTGTAGCCGGTGTGAGTAAGACCTTTAAACAAGTTAACATTCACAAGGCTGCAGGGCCAGATGGATTACCAAGATGCGTACTCAGAACATGCACTGGCCAGCTGGCAAGTGTCTTCACTGACATTTTAAACAACTCCCTGGCCCATTCTGTAATGCCTACATGTTTCAAGCAGCCCACCATAGTCCCTGTGCCCAAGAACGCCAAGGTAACCTAACTAAATGACAATCGCCCCATTGCACTCACATCTGTAGCCATGAAATTCTTTAAAAGGCTGGTCATGGCTCACATCAACACCATCATCCCAGAAACCCTGGACCGACTCCAATTCACATACAGCCCCAATCTCTACTTCACACTGCCGTTTCTGACCTGGACAAAAGGAACACACACATCCCCAATCTCTACTCCACACTGCCGTTTCTGACCTGGACAAAAGGAACACACACAGCCCCAATCTCTACTCCACACTGCCGTTTCTGACCTGGACAAAAGGAACACACACAGCCCCAATCTCTACTTCACACTGCCGTTTCTGACCTGGACAAAAGGAACACACACAGCCCCAATCTCTACTCCACACTGCCGTTTCTGACCTGGACAAAAGGAACACACACAGCCCCAATCTCTACTTCACACTGCCGTTTCTGACCTGGACAAAAGGAACACACACAGCCCCAATCTCTACTTCACACTGCCGTTTCTGACCTGGACAAAAGGAACACACACAGCCCCAATCTCTACTGCACACTGCCGTTTCTGACCTGGACAAAAGGAACACACACAGCCCCAATCTCTACTGCACACTGCCGTTTCTGACCTGGACAAAAGGAACACACACAGCCCCAATCTCTACTTCACACTGCCGTTTCTGACCTGGACAAAAGGAACACACACAGCCCCAATCTCTACTGCACACTGCCGTTTCTGACCTGGACAAAAGGAACACACACGTAAATGGTTGTTTATCTAGACTCTTTAGGATTTCTATAAATAAGAGATGATTGAGTCTGGCTAAACCATAAAGAATGTAAAATAAGGACTAGTGGTGACGGTTACCTCAGAGGAGGGATGAACTGGCTTAATAGTCAGGTGACCAATGAAAAACAACACGTTTCTAGAGAGAAGACAGAAGGAGAGAGAGGGGGAAAGAGAGAAGAAAGAGAAACAACAGGTTTCTAGAGAGAAGAGAGAGAAACAACAGGTTTCTAGAGAGAAGAGAGAGAAACAACAAGTTGGTAGAGAGAAGAGAGAGAGACAACAAGTTGGTAGAGAGAAGAGAGAGACAACAAGTTGGTAGAGAGAAGAGAGAGACAACAAGTTGGTAGAGAGAAGAGAGAGAGACAACAGGTTGCTAGAGAGAAGAGAGAGAAACAACAAGTTTGTTAGAGAGAAGAGAGAGAGACAACAAGTTGGTAGAGAGAAGAGAGAGAGACAACAAGTTGGTAGAGAGAAGAGAGGGGGAAAGAGAGAAGAGAGAGACAAGTTGGTAGAGAGAAGAGAGAGAAACAACAAGTTGGTAGAGAGAAGAGAGGGGGAAAGAGAGAAAAGAGAGAGACAACAGGTTGCTAGAGAGAAGAGAGAGAGACAAGTTGGTAGAGAGAAGAGAGAGAGACAACAGGTTGCTAGAGAGAAGAGAGAGAAACAACAAGTTGGTAGAGAGAAGAGAGAGAGACAACAAGTTGGTAGAGAGAAGAGAGAGAAACAACAAGTTGGTAGAGAGAAGAGAGGGGGAAAGAGAGAAGAGAGAGAGGCAACAGGTTGCTAGAGAGAAGAGAGAGAGACAACATGTTGCTAGAGAGAAGAGAGAGAAACAACAAGTTGGTAGAGAGAAGAGAGAGAGACAACAGGTTGCTAGAGAGAAGAGAGAGAGACAACAGGTTGCTAGAAAGAAGAGAAGGAAAGAGAGAAGAGAGAGAGACAACAGGTTGCTAGAGAGAAGAGAGAGACAACATGTTGCTAGAGAGAAGAGAGAGAGACAACAGGTTGCTAGAGAGAAGAGAGAGAGACAACACGTTGCTAGAGAGAAGAGAGAGAGACAACAGGTTGCTAGAGAGAAGAGAGAGAGACAACACATTGGTAGAGAGAAGAGAGAGAGACAACAGGTTGCTAGAGAGAAGAGAGAGACAACAGGTTGCTAGAGAGAAGAGAGAGAGACAACAGGTTGCTAGAGAGAAGAGAGAAAGACAACAGGGTGCTAGAGAGAAGAGAGAGACAACAGGTTGCTAGAGAGAAGAGAGAGAGACAACAGGTTGCTAAGTCTTTAGAGTGTCCTCAGTGTTCTAGTCTCCTAAAGGTTCCCAGAGTTCCATTCTGCTGACGGTTCCAAATGAATCAAGTAGAAACATGTGGCTCAGTTGGTAAAGCATGGCGCTTGCAATGCCAGGAACGTTGGTTCGTATTCCCAAGGGGGACCAGAACAGTGAAGGACAAAAGTATGAAATGTATGCACTCACTAATGTAAGTAGCTCTGCTTAAAATGACCCCAATCATACAAACACCAGTGATCTTCCTTCCTTAACGTCAGGCTGGCAGAGATGGTGAGTTGGTCTCTGTTCATTAAATGAATCACAAGCTGCTCAACTCATTAGTCCTCCATTGTTTTGTCACACAGCTGGATCAATGTTTCTCTTTCTGCTCTGATGACACAAATTAATTCCTCCCTCAGTCCAGAAGAGCCTTCAGGCACATCCATTTGTCAAAAAGAGTCAGCCCTGATTAATGCTTCTTCTTATTCATCCACTTTCTATTTAAATATCCAACTTCAATAGAAATAACTCAAATGAATAGCCATACTTTGGATCATGTTTTTATTTTATTCTTCTTAGGAGTGGGAGTCGATATAATTTGGTACAAAATAAAACGAATTTATTATCCCTGAAGCTGAAAATGAGATACTATGGTGTTATTTTTTTGTCTCAAACAAGATCAACCTGTTAATATTGATATGATTCTCAGTGATGTGTGCTCTGTGTAGTAACTAAACAGCCCTAATGCAGAGATATGGATATTTTCAAACTTAATGATAAACTCAGCAAAAAAAGAAGTGTCCTCTCACTGTCAACTGCGTTTATTTTCAGCAAACTTAACAAGTGTAAATATGTGTATGACCATAACAAGATTCAACAACAGAGATAAACTGAACAAGTTCCACAGACATGTGACTAACTGAAATTGAATAATGTTTCCCTGAACAAAATGGGGGGTCAAAATCAAAAGTAACAGTCAGTATCAGGTGTGGCCACCAGCTGCATTAAGTACTGCAGTGCATCTCCTCCTCGTGGACTGCACCAGATTTGTCAGTTCTTGCTGTGAGATGCTACCCCACTCTTCCACCAAGGCACCTGCACGTTCCGGGACATTTCTGGGGGGAATGGCCCTAGCCCTCACCCTCTTATCCAACAGGTCCCAGATGTGCTCAACGGGATTGTGATCCGGGCTCTTCGATTGCCATGGCAGAACACTGACATTCCTGTCTTGTAGGAAATCACGCACAGAACAAGCAGTATGGCTGGTGGCATTGTCATGCTGGAGGGTCATGTCAGGATGAGCCTGCAGGAAGGGTACCACATGACGTACAGCGTTGAGATTGCCTGCAATGACAACAAACACAGTCCAATGATGCTGTGACACACCGCCCCAGACCATGACGGACCCTCCACCTCCAAATCGATCCCGCTCCAGAATACAGGCCTCAGTGTAACGCTCATTCCTTCGGCGATAAATGCTGACCATCACCCCTGGTGAGACAAAACCGTGACTCGTCAGTGAAGAGCACTTTTTCCCAGTCCTGTCTGATCCAGCAACGGTGGATTTGTGCCCATAGGCGATGTTGTTGCCGGTGATGTCTGGTGAGGACCTGCCTTACAACAGGCCTACAAGCCCTCAGTCCAGCCTCTCTCAGCCTATTACGGACAGTCTGAGCACTGATGGAGGGTTTATACCCATAGGTGATGTCTGGTGAGGACCTGCCTTACAACAGGCCTACAAGCCCTCAGTCCAGCCTCTCTCAGCCTATTGCAGACAGTCTGAGCACCGCTGGAGGGATTGTGCGTTCCTGGTGTAACTCGGGTTGTTGTTGCCATCCTGTACCTGTCCCACAGGTGTGATGTTCGATGTACCGGTCCTGTGCAGGTGTTGTTACACATAGTCTGCCACTGTGAGGAAGATCAGCTGTCCGTCCTGTCTCCCTGTAGCCCTGTCTGAGGCGTCTCACAGTACAGACATTGCAATTTAGTACCCTGGCCACATCTGCAGTCCTCATGCCTCCTTGCAGCATGCAGAAGGCACGTTCACGCAGATTACCATCTTTTCTTTTGGTGTTTTTCAGAGTCAGTAGAAATGCCTCTTTAGTGTCCTAAGTTTTCACAACTGTGACCTTAATTGCCTACCGTCTGTAAGCTGTTAGTGTCTTAACGACAGTTCCACAGGTGCATGTTCATTGATTGTTTATGGTTCATTGAACACTCATGGGAAACCGTGTAGGGACAGTCGTCCCATCAGCAGGACACCAGTCGACAGCATCCGGGGAAGTTGGAGGGCGTAATATTAAACATTCATGAACATACAAGTATCTCATATCATTTAAAATATTACATTATTGTTAACTTCTTATGGCTGGGGGGGGGCAGTATTGAGTAGCTTGGATGAATAAGGTGCTCAGAGTAAACTGCCTGCTACTCAGGCCCAGAAGCTAAGATATGCATATTATTAGCATATTATTAGTAGATTTGGTTTCATATTATTATTAGTATTGGATAGAAAACACTCTGAAGTTTCTAAAACTGTTTGAATGATGTCTGTGAGTATAACAAAACTCATATGGCAGGCAAAAACCTGAGAAAAATCTTTGCCTATCCAATATACAGTGTAAAATTTGGTTCGATTGCATTTCCTAAGGCTTCCACTAGATGTCAACAGTCTTTAGAAACTTGTTTCAGGTTTCTACTGTGGAGGAGGAGCGAATAAGAGCTGTTTGAGTCAGAGGGAGGGAGAGGTCAGAGAGAGGGAGGGAGAGGGAGGGAGAGATCAGAGAGAGGGAGGGAGAGGTCAGAGAGAGGGAGGGATAGGTCAGAGAGAGGGAGGGAGAGGGAGGGAGAGGTCAGAAAGAGGGAGGGAGAGGTCAGAGAGAGGGAGGGAGAGGTCAGAGAGAGGGAGGGAGAGGGAGGGAGAGGTCAGAAAGAGGGAGGGAGAGGTCAGAGAGAGGGAGGGAGAGGTCAGAGAGAGGGAGGGAGAGGGAGAGGGAGGGAGAGGTCAGAAAGAGGGAGGGAGAGGTCAGAGAGAGGGAGGGAGAGGTCAGAGAGAGGGAGGGAGAGGGAGGGAGAGGTCAGAGAGAGGGAGGGAGAGGTCAGAGAGAGGGAGGGATAGGGAGGGAGATGTCAGAAAGAGGGAGGGAGAGTTCAGAAAGAGGGAGGGAGAGTTCAGAGAGAGGGAGAGGTCAGAGAGAGGGAGGAAGAGGTCAGTGAGAGGTAGGGAGAGGTCAGAGAGAGGGAGGGAGAGGTCAGAGAGAGGGAGGAAGAGGTCAGTGAGAGGTAGGGAGAGGTCAGTGAGAGGTAGGGAGAGGTCAGAGAGAGGGACGGAGAGGTCAGAGAGAGGGAGGGAGAGGTCAGTGAGAGGGAGGGAGAGGTCAGAGAGAGGGAGGGAGAGGTCAGAGAGAGGTAGGGTTAGGTCAGTGAGAGATAGGGAGAGGTCAGAGAGAGGTAGGGAGAGGTCAGTGAGAGGGAGGAAGAGGTCAGTGAGAGGTAGGGAGAGTTCAGAGAGAGGTAGGGAGAGGTCAGAGAGAGGGAGGGAGAGGTCAGAGAGAGGGAGAGAGAGGTCAGAGAGAGGGAGGGAGAGATCAGAGAGAGGGAGGGAGAGGTCAGTGAGAGGGAGGGAGAGGAAGGGAGAGGGAGGGAGAGGTCAGAGAGAGGGGGGAGAGGTCAGTGAGAGGGAGGAAGAGGGAGAGCGAGGTCAGTGAGAGGGAGGGAGAGGGAGAGCGAGGTCAGTGGAGAGGGAGGGAGAGGGAGGGCGAGGTCAGTGGAGAGGGAGGGAGAGGGAGAGCGAGGTCTGTGAGAGGGAGGGAGAGGGAGAGGTCAGTGAGAGGGAGGGAGAGAGCGAGGGAGCGAGGGAGCGAGGGAGGGAGGGAGGGAGGGAGGGAGGGAGGGAGGGAGGGAGGGAGGGAGGGAGGTCAGAGAAAGGGAGGGAGAGGGAGGGAGAGGTCAGAGAGAGGGAGGGAGAGGTCATTGAGAGGGAGGGAGGGAGAGGTCAGTGAGATGGAGGGAGGGAGAGTAGGGAGAGTAGACATTAGTAGAGGGGAGACAGCAGGACATTAGGAGGGGGGAGAGAGCGGGACATTAGGAGGGGGGAGAGAGCGGGACATTAGGAGGGGGGAGAGAGCGGGTCATTAGGAGGTGGGGGTGTTGTTCATGGGTTCCAGAGGCCAGGGAGACCCTTACAGCCAGGAACAGATGCTGGCGTTATTCCCCCTGCTCTCTACCCCTCATACCCAAGAACTGCTGCAAGCTAAATTCTCCCCTTGAACGATTGGCCAACAACAAATCCAATCCCTCACAGACAACTTCTTTGATAAAATGTTTCCTTGCACTAGTGAAGGTGTTAACTTTGCAGCAGGAAGCCTGAAAAGTATATTTGACCTATCACCTGACATAACTATTCTTCGCCCTTGGTGTTTTCCCTATTTTGTTGCATTACAACTTGTAATATAAATGGATTTTTACTTGCATTTAATGTAATGGACACAACAGCAGCAAAGCTCTACAGCGGAGATAGGAGTATCTGTCATAGTACCACTTTAATCCGTACACTCCACAGAGCTGGAGTTTAAAACTTCTTATGGCTAGGGGTTCCGCTAGTGGCAAGCACAACATATGTTAGGTCAGAGCCTAGTCACAAAAATCACACACAGCCATTTTCCAGAGAGAGGAGTCACAAAAAGCAGAAATAGAGATCAAATTAATCACTAACCTTTAATGATCTTCATCAGATGACACTCATAGGACAACATGTTACACAATACATGTATGTTTTGTTCGATAATGTGCATATTTATCAAAAAAAATCTCAGTTTACATTGGCGTGTTACGTTCAGTAATGTTTTGCTTCCAAAACATCCGGTGATTTTGCAGAGAGCCACATCAATTTACAGAAATACTCATAATAAACATTGATAAAAGATACAAGTTTTATTCACAGAATTAGAGATATACTTCTCCTTAATGCAACGGCTGTGTCAGATTTCAAAAAAACTTTTCGGAAAAAGCACACCATGCAATAATCGGAGTACGGCGCACAGACAACAAATCAAGCCATTCAGATATCCGCCATGTTGGAGCCAACAGAAGTCAGAAATAGAATTATAAATATTCACTTACCTTTGATGATCTTCATCAGAATGCACTCCCAGGAATCCCAGTTCCACATTAAATGTTTGATTTGTTCGATAAAGTTCATCTTTATGTCCAAATACCTCCTTTTTGTTTGCGCGTTTATCCCAGTAATCCAAATGCTCAATGCGCGATCGATTAGTTCAGACAAAAAGTCAAAACATGTCAAACGAAGTATAGAATCAAACTTTAGGATGTTTTTTACATCAATTTTCAATAACGTTCCAACCGGAGAATTCCTTTTGTCTTCAGAAATACAAAGGAACTCAAGTTAACTCTCACTAGAATGCGCGCGACCGGCTCGTGGCACTCTGATAGACCACTGACTCAAAGAGCCCTCATTCCCCCTTCCTTCACAGTAGAAGCATCAAACAAGGTTCTAAAGACTGTTGACATCTAGTGGAAGCCTTAGGAAGTGAAATATGACCCCATAGACACTGTATATTCGATAGGCCAAGAGTTGAAAAACTACAAACCTCAAATTTTCCACTTCCTGGTTGGATTTTTCTCAGGTTTTCGCCTGCCATATGAGTTCTGTTATACTCACACAAAATTTCGTTTTTTGGCCATCTTTGGAAAACTCTCATCACCCCGAGAACACCATCACAGTGAAGCATGGTGATGGCAGCATCATGCTGTGGGGATGTTTTTCATCGGCAGGGACTGGGACATTGGTAAGAAATGAAGAAATTATAGATGGCGCTAAATAGGGAAAACTTTTAGGAAAACCTGTTTCAGTCTTCCAGAGATTTGAGACTGGGACGGAGGTTCACCTTCCAGCAGGACAATGACCCTAAACATACTGCTAAAGCAACACTTGAGTGGTTTAAGTGGAAACATTTAAAAAATATTGGAATGGCCTAGTCAAAGCCCAGACCTCAATCCAATTGAGAATCTGTGGTATGACTGAAAGATTGCTGTACACAAGCAGAACCCATCCAACATGAAGGAGCTGGAGCAGTTTTGCCTTGATTAATGGGCAAAAAACCCAGTGGCTAGATTTCCCAGGCTTATAGAGACATACCCCAAGAGACTTACATGAGAAATGGTTTGTTGAAGAATGCACAACCTTAAGAAGGAAATTGAGAAACCAATCCAACCAAAAACGTAGAGACTCAGAAAACCTGAGCCTCACTATGGTGAATCACTAAAACAATACAGAAATACAGTATGGAAAAAGAAGGAACAGCACGTCAGAAATCAGCTCAATGTAAATGAAGAATCCATAGAATCTAACCACTTCTGGGAAAATTGGAAAACTCCAAAAATAAACAAATGGAGATAAAATTCTCCATCTTTTTTGTAGACAAAGAACAAACAGCAAACACAGATCTTAGAATCAAATATTAATTATATTCAATCGTTCAAATGGAGATAAAATTCTCCATCTTTTTTGTAGACAAAGAACAAACAGCAAATACAGATCTTAGAATCAAATATTAATTATATTCTCTACAACAAAGAACAAACATAAAAAATGTTTTTGTATACAAAGAACATAATCAAATAAAAATCTTAGAATCAACTAAAGACGACCAGAACCCAGGATTCTCCAATTACATTGAATGAACTACAGGACAAAATACAAACCCTCCAACCCAAAAAGGCCGGTGGGGTTCATGGTATCCTAAATTAAATGATACATATACCGATCACACATTCCAATTGGCTTAAACTCTTTAACATTATCCTTTGATGCTTTGGCATCTTTCCCAATATTTGTAACCGAAGTGTGACCACCCAATCCAAGGAAGTGGGTAGAAAATGTACCCCAATAACTAGAGTAGAATGTGCATCAACAGTAACCTCTGCAAAAATCCTCTGCAGTATCATCAACAGTAACTTCGGGAACTTCAGGAAAATCCTCTGCAGTATCATCAACAGTAACTTCAGGAACTTCAGGAAAATCCTCTGCAGTATCATCAACAGTAACTTCAGGAACTTCAGGAAAATCCTCTGCAGTATCATCAACAGTAACTTCAGGAACTTCAGGAAAATCCTCTGCAGTATCATCAACAGTAACCTCGGAAAAATCATCTTCAGTTTCATTAACAGCGGACTCCAAAATCTCCTCAGTGAAAATAATGTCATGTTCGTAACAAAATATTGTATGACAGACCACGTATACACCCCCTCTTCTCAAGCTTTTTTTATTTCCAAAAAGTTTTTGACTAAATTCGACATGGAGTCTGCTATACAAATTGATGGTATCATATTATCATATCAATGAACACAAACGTCAAATGTGCAGTTAAAATTGGCAACAAACACACAGATTTCTTTCCTCAGGGTATCCTGGAGGGTATGTAGTTTGCCCCCGATGATGCGTTGTGCAGACCGCACCACCCTCTGGAGAGCCTTGTGGTTGAGGACGGTGCAGTTGCCGTTCCAGGCGGTGATACAGCCCGACAGGATGCTCTCGATTGCGCACCTGTAAAAGTTTGTCACAGTTTTTGGGTGACAAGCCACATTTCTTCAGCCTCCTGAGGTTGAAGAGGCGCTGTTGTGCCTTCTTCACCACACTGTCTGTGTGGATGGACCATTTTAGTTTGTCTGTGATGTGTACGCCTTATAACGTTCTTCACTGCTGTACCTTCGATGTGGAAGTTCTCCCTGTTTCCTGAAGTCCACCATATCTACTGGGTGAAACACCAGTGTGACATCACAACAGCAAGATTGGTGACCCATGAGGTCTTTGAAGAACAACACCCATATTTACGTTTTATTTATTTTCCCTTTTGTATTTTAATTATTTGCACATAATGACATTTGAAATGTCTTTATTCTTTCGGAACTTTTGTTTACTGTTAATTCTTATTGTTTATTTCACTTTTGTTTATGATGTACTTCACTTTTTTCACCTTTATTTAACGTGGCAAGTCAGTTAAGAACAAATTCTTATTTTCAATGACGGCCTAGGAACAGTGGGTTAACTGCCTGTTCAGGGGCAGAACGACAGATTGGTACCTCGTCAGCTCTGGGTTTTGAACTTGCAACCTTACTAGTCCAACGCTCTAACCACTAGGCTACCCTGCTGCCCCATTGCTTTAGCAATGTTAATTCTTACGGATCATTGGGACGCTATCGTCCCACCTGGCCAACATCAGATGAAATTACAGAGCGTGAAATTAGAATTACAGAAATCGTCGTTTTAAACATTCATGAAAATACAAGTGTCAAACAGTGTTTAAAAGCTTAACTTCTTGTTAATCCAGCCGCGTTGTCAGATTTCAAACAGGCTTTAGGGTGAAAGCACACCATGTGATTATTTTAGGACAGCGCCCCGCACACAACAGCATTACATACATTTTCCAACCAAGCAGAGACGTCACAAAAGTCAGAAATAGCAATAAAATAAATCACTTACCTTTGAAGATCTTCATCTGGTTGCAATCACAAGGGTCCCAGCTACATAACAAATGGTCTTTTTGTTCGATAAAGTCCTTCTTTATATCCCAAAAATAGTCAGTTTCACTGGCGAGCTAGACTCAATAATCCACCGGTTTCCCTCGTTCAAAATGCATACAAATGAATCCCGTAAATTACCAGTATACTTCTTCCAAACATATCAAACAAAGTTTCTAATCAATCCTCAGGTAACCTAATATGTAAATAAATGATCAAATTTAAGACGGAGAATAGTATTGTCATTACCGGAGATAAATAACCAAGTACGCTAACTCACAAGCAACAAACACTACAGCCAAAATAGGAGCCACTTACTAAAACTACAAATTCTAGCATTCTAGTTCATTTTTCAAAAAACAAGCCTGAAACTCTTTCTAAAAACTGTTGCATCCCTAGGAATTGCAATCTGGGAGGACTTCCTTTTTTATATTCCCATTGACAGCCATAGAAATCAAGGGTGTGCTGAAAAAAAAAAAGTCTGGATGGATTGTCCTTGGGTTTTTGCCTGCCATATCAGTTCTGTTATACTCACAGACAAATATGTTAACAGTTTTGGAAACTTTAGAGTGTTTTCCATCCAATACTTCCAATTATATGCATATCCTAGATTCTGGGCCTGAGTAACAGGCAGTTTACTTTGGGCACCTAATTTATCCAAACTTCCGAATACTGCCCCCTAGCCCGAAGAAGTTATTAACATATGTTTCCCATGCCTTAAATTGATATTGAATTGATATTGAAATTGAATTGAGAGAGACAGAGAGAGAGAGAAAGAAAGAGAGACAGAGAGAGTCAGAGAGAGAGACAGAGAGAGACAGAGAGAGACAGAGAGAGAGAGAGAGAGAAAGAGAGAGAGAGAGAGAGAGAGAGAGACAGAGAGAGAGAAAGTAAGTAAGATGAGCACAAGATCTCCACCATCCTCACACTACACCCACCCAAGTGGCATGACACAATTTATATCTTAGATAATAAACAAATGACATTTGCATAATAAGAGTTTACTTTAACTGAAAAATCCTATTTTAATAGTTATTGTTGGATTGTGAGTTTGTCTCATTTTGAAGGTAAAGAAAGTAAAAACGGAATCTTTGTTGCATGTTGGAATTTACAAGGATTGAAGTCTCTGCTTTTGGACTAAAGAGCAGAAACTCAGACTTCCTGAAAGGAATTAATGATGTTGATATTGTAGTACAACAGGAAACATGGTGCAGAGGTGATGTTTCCACTGTCTGTCCACTAGGTTATAGGGAGATAATCCTACCATCCACTAAATTAAAAGGAATCAGACAGGGCAGAGACTCAGGACATGGCAGAGACTCAGGACAGGGACTCAGGACAGGGCAGAGACTCAGGGGGAATGGTAAAATGGTATTAATCTGAACTAATTCATTCAATCGAATTGATCAAAACAGGAGAATTCTGGAGGAGGCTCTTAACAGATTAAAACGTCTTCCTCTGTGCCACATACATTCCCCCCTCAGAGTCACCCTACTTCAATGAAGAGAGTTTCTCCATTCTAGAGGGGGAAATTAGTCCCTTTCAGGCCCAAGGCAACGTACTGGTCTGTGGAGACCTGAATGCTAGAACAGCAGAAGAACAAGACACTATTAACTATAAACACCTACCAGGAATCAACAACCTTTCCCTCCCCACAGACCCCCACAGAAACAACTATGACAAAGTGAAAAACAAAAACGGAGTACAGCTCGTGAAGCTCTGTGGAACACTGGGTCTGTTCATAGTCAATGGTAGGCTGAGAGGGGACTCTTTTGGTAGGTACACCTACAGCTCTGTGGAACACTGGGTCTGTACATAGTCAATGGTAGGCTGAGAGGGGACTCGTTTGGTAGGTACACCTACAGCTCTGTGGAACACTGGGTCTGTTCATAGTCAATGAGGGGACTCGTTTGGGAGGTACACCTACAGCTCTGTGGAACACTGGGTCTGTACATAGTCAATGAGGGGACTCGTTTGGGAGGTACACCTACAGCTCTGTGGAACACTGGGTCTGTACATAGTCAATGAGGGGACTCGTTTGGGAGGTACACCTACAGCTCTGTGGAACACTGGGTCTGTACATAGTCAATGGTAGGCTGAGAGGGGACTCTTTTGGTAGGTACACCTACAGCTCTGTGGAACACTGGGTCTGTACATAGTCAATGGTAGGCTGAGAGGGGACTCTTTTGGTAGGTACACCTACAGCTCTGTGGAACACTGGGTCTGTACATAGTCAATGGTAGGCTGAGAGGGGACTCTTTTGGTAGGTACACCTACAGCTCTGTTGAACACTGGGTCTGTACATAGTCAATGGTAGGCTGAGAGGGGACTCTTTTGGTAGGTACACCTACAGCTCTGTGGAAAACTGGGTCTGTACATAGTCAATGGTAGGCTGAGAGGGGACTCTTTTGGTAGGTACACCTACAGCTCTGTGGAACACTGGGTCTGTACATAGTCAATGGTAGGCTGAGAGGGGACTCTTTTGGTAGGTACACCTACAGCTCTGTTGAACACTGGGTCTGTACATAGTCAATGGTAGGCTGAGAGGGGACTCTTTTGGTAGGTACACCTACAGCTCTGTGGAAAACTGGGTCTGTACATAGTCAATGGTAGGCTGAGAGGGGACTCTTTTGGTAGGTACACCTACAGCTCTGTGGAACACTGGGTCTGTACATAGTCAATGGTAGGCTGAGAGGGGACTCTTTTGGTAGGTACACCTACAGCTCTGTTGAACACTGGGTCTGTACATAGTCAATGGTAGGCTGAGAGGGGACTCTTATGGTAGGTACACCTACAGCTCATCCCTTGGCAGCAGCACTGTAGACTTCCTCACCGACCTAAACCCAGAGTCTCTCAGAGCCTTCACAGTCAGCCCACTAACACCTCTCTCAGAGCCTTCACAGTCAGCCCACTAACACCTCTCTCAGAGCCTTCACAGTCAGCCCAATGACACCTCTCTCAGATCCTTCACAGTTAGCCCACTGACACCTCTCTCAGAGCCTTCACAGTCAGCCCACTGACACCTCTCTCAGAGCCTTCACAGTCAGCCCACTAACACCTCTCTCAGAGCCTTCACAGTCAGCCCACTAACACCTCTCTGAGCCTTCACAGTCAGCCCACTAACACCTCTCTCAGAGTCTTCACAGTCAACCCACTAACACCTCTCTGAGCCTTCACAGTCAGCCCACTAACACCTCTCCCAGAGCCTTCACAGTCAGCCCACTAACACCTCTCTCAGAGTCTTCACAGTCAACCCACTAACACCTCTCTCAGAGTCTTCACAGTCAACCCACTAACACCTCTCTCAGAACCTTCACAGTCAGCCCACTAACACCTCTCTCAGACCACAGTAAAATCACAGTGTTTCTGAGAAGAGCGGAACCCAACCATGAAGCATCACGGCCCAATAAATGACATGGTACTAAACAGGCCTATAGATGGAGTGCAAACAGTACAGACATCTACCAGAAAGCAATTAGTAGCCAAAAAATACAATGTCTCCTGGACAACTTTTTAGCCATTACATTCTCCTACAGCAATGAAGGTGTAAATGTGGCTGTTTGGAACATAAACTTAATATTCAACATATTAGCCTCCTTGGCTAATTTAAAGAAGCATAAGAGCAAACCAGAAATAACAGATCATGAAAAATGGTTTGATAATGATTGCAAAAATCTAAGAAATTCATTGAGAAATATATCTAATCAAAACACAGAGAACCAGACAACAAAAATACACGCCTGTCACGTTCTGACCTTTATTCTTTTGTTATGTCTTTGTTTTAGTCCGGGCGTGAGTTGGGTGGGTAGTCTATGTTCCGTTTTCTATGTTGTGTTTGCGTTTGGCCTGGTATGGTTCTCAATCAGAGGCAGGTGTCGTTAGTTGTCTCTGATTGAGAATCATACTTAGGTAGCCTTTTCGTGGGTGATTATTTTCTGTCATGTGTAATTCACCTTTCAGAAATGTTTCATTTCGCATTTGTTATTTTGTTTAGTGTTCTTAATAAATATATGATGAACACTCACCACGCTGCGCTTTGGTCCTCACCTCATTCCAACGACGAGCGTGACAACACCTTCAATATGGGGAAACACTGAAGCAATACAAACACACCCTAAGAACAGAGGAACAGCACATTAGAAATCAGCTGGATGGAGTTGAGGAATCCATAGAATCTAACCACTTCTGGGAGAATTGGAATAAATTAAACAAACCTCATCATGAGGAATTGGCTATCCAAAATGGGGATATGTAGAGAAATCACTTTGCAAAACTCTTCAGCAATATAACAAAGAGCCCAGAACAAAAATATATGCAAGAAAAATGACAGATCCTTGAATCAGCAGTCAAAGACTATCAGAATCCTGTGCATACCCCAATTACAGAAGAAGAATTATTGAAAAAACTATGCACTCTACAACCCAAAAAGGCCTGTGGTGCTGATGGTATTTTAAATGAAATGATCAAATATACAGACCACAAATTCAAATTGGCTATACTCCAACTCTTCAACATTATCCTCACGGCAGGTATTTTCCCCAATATTTGGAACCAGGGATTGATCACACCAATCTATAAAAATTGAGACAAATTTGACCCAAATAATTTGAGGAATTTGCGTTAACAGCAACATGGGGAAAATTATCTGCAGTATTATAAATAGCAGACTACATCATTTCCTTGATGAACACAACGTCCTGAGCAGAAGCCAGATTGAATTTCAAAAAAATTATCGTACAACAGACCACATTTACACCCTCCACACTCTAATTGATAAACAAGTAAACCAAAACAAAGGCTAAATCTACTTGTGTTTTGTAGATGTCAAGAAAGCATTTGACGTCTACATTAATGAATTGGCAAAAACATTAGAAGAATCGGCAGCACCTGGTATCACCCTACACAACACTGAAATCAAGTGTCTGCTGTACGCAGATGACCTGGTGCTGCTGTCTCCCACTAAAGAGGGTTTACAGCAGCACCTAGATCATCTTCACATGTTCTGTCAGACCGTTAACCGAAAAAACCCAAATATAATGATATTCCAAAAAAGGTCCGGAAATAAGGATGACAAATATAAATTCTATTTGGACACAGTTCTATTAGAACACACCAAAAACTACACATATCTAGGTCTAAATATCAGCAACACAGGTAGCTTTCACATGGCTGTGAATGAGCTGAGAGACAAAGCAAGAAGACCATTCTATGCCATTAAAAGGAACATTAAATTAGAAATTCCATTTAGAATCTGGCTCAACATGTTTCAATCAGTTATAGAACCAATTGCTCTATATGGCAGTGAAGTATGGGGTCCAATCAGTTCTAGAACCAGTTGCTCTATATGGCAGTGAAGTATGGGGTCCAATCAGTTCTAGAACCAGTTGCTCTATATGGCAGTGAAGTATGGGGTCCAATCAGTTCTAGAACCAGTTGCTCTATATGGCAGTGAAGTATGGGGTCCAATCAGTTCTAGAACCAGTTGCTCTATATGGCAGTGAAGTATGGGGTCCAATCAGTTATAGAACCAGTTGCTCTATATGGCAGTGAAGTATGGGGTCCAATCAGTTATAGAACCAGTTGCTCTATATGGCAGTGAAGTATGGGGTCCAATCAGTTCTAGAACCAGTTGCTCTATATGGCAGTGAAGTATGGGGTCCAATCAGTTATAGAACCAGTTGCTCTATATGGCAGTGAAGTATGGGGTCCAATCAGTTATAGAACCAGTTGCTCTATATGGCAGTGAAGTATGGGGTCCAATCAGTTATAGAACCAGTTGCTCTATATGGCAGTGAAGTATGGGGTCCAATCAGTTCTAGAACCAGTTGCTCTATATGGCAGTGAAGTATGGGGTCCAATCAGTTCTAGAACCAGTTGCTCTATATGGCAGTGAAGTATGGGGTCCAATCAGTTCTAGAACCAGTTGCTCTATATGGCAGTGAAGTATGGGGTCCAATCAGTTCTAGAACCAGTTGCTCTATATGGCAGTGAAGTATGGGGTCCAATCAGTTATAGAACCAGTTGCTCTATATGGCAGTGAAGTATGGGGTCCAATCAGTTATAGAACCAGTTGCTCTATATGGCAGTGAAGTATGGGGTCCAATCAGTTATAGAACCAGTTGCTCTATATGGCAGTGAAGTATGGGGTCCAATCAGTTCTAGAACCAGTTGCTCTATATGGCAGTGAAGTATGGGGTCCAATCAGTTCTAGAACCAGTTGCTCTATATGGCAGTGAAGTATGGGGTCCAATCAGTTCTAGAACCAGTTGCTCTATATGGCAGTGAAGTATGGGGTCCAATCAGTTATAGAACCAGTTGCTCTATATGGCAGTGAAGTATGGGGTCCAATCAGTTCTAGAACCAGTTGCTCTATATGGCAGTGAAGTATGGGGTCCAATCAGTTCTAGAACCAGTTGCTCTATATGGCAGTGAAGTATGGGGTCCAATCAGTTCTAGAACCAGTTGCTCTATATGGCAGTGAAGTATGGGGTCCAATCAGTTCTAGAACCAGTTGCTCTATATGGCAGTGAAGTATGGGGTCCAATCAGTTCTAGAACCAGTTGCTCTATATGGCAGTGAAGTATGGGGTCCAATCTCTAATAATGGAAATACTGCATGCAGAGTTTTGCAAGACTGTATTGCAAGTGCAAAGAAAATCTCCAAATAACGCATGTAGAGCAGAATTGGGCCAATAGCCCCTCCTCATTCAGATAGAAAAAATAGACATCACATTTTACAACCATCTAAAAACAAGTGACCCCAAAACATTCCATCACACAGCTCTACAATGTCAAGAGATGAAACAAGAGAAGAGTCCCCTCAGCCAGCTGGTTCTGAGGCTCAGTTCACTAACCCAAACCAACCCCATAGCGCCTCAGGACAGCACTCAGCCAGCTGGTTCTGATGCTCAGTTCACCAACCCAAACCAACCCCATAGAGACTCAGGACAGCACTCAGCCAGCTGGTTCTGAGGCTCAGTTCCCTAACCCAAACCAACCCCATAGAGACTCAGGACAGCACTCAGCCAGCTGGTTCTGAGGCTCAGTTCCCTAACCCAAACCAACCCCATAGAGCCTCAGGACAGCACTCAGACAGCTGGTTCTGAGGCTCAGTTCCCTAACCCAAACCAACCCCATAGCGCCTCAGGACAGCACTCAGCCAGCTGGTTCTGAGGCTCAGTTCCCTAACCCAAACCAACCCCATAGAGACTCAGGACAGCACTCAGCCAGCTGGTTCTGAGGCTCAGTTCCCTAACCCAAACCAACCCCATAGCGCCTCAGGACAGCACTCAGCCAGCTGGTTCTGAGGCTCAGTTCCCTAACCCAAACCAACCCCATAGAGACTCAGGACAGCACTCAGCCAGCTGGTTCTGAGGCTCAGTTCCCTAACCCAAACCAACCCCATAGCGCCTCAGGACAGCACTCAGCCAGCTGGTTCTGAGGCTCAGTTCCCTAACCCAAACCAACCCCATAGAGACTCAGGACAGCACTCAGCCAGCTGGTTCTGAGGCTCAGTTCCCTAACCCAAACCAACCCCATAGAGCCTCAGGACAGCACTCAGCCAGCTGGTTCTGATGCTCAGTTCACTAACCCAAACCAACCCCATAGAGCCTCAGGACAGCACTCAGCCAGCTGGTTCTGAGGCTCAGTTCCCTAACCCAAACCAACCCCATAGAGCCTCAGGACAGCATTCAGCCAGCTGGTTCTGAGGCTCAGTTCACCAACCCAAACCAACCCCATAGAGCCTCAGGACGGCACTCAGCCAGCTGGTTCTGATGCTCAGTTCCCTAACCCAAACCAACCCCATAGAGCCTCAGGACAGCACTCAGCCAGCTGGTTCTGAGGCTCAGTTCCCTAACCCAAACCAACCCCATGGAGACTCAGGACAGCACTCAGCCAGCTGGTTCTGATGCTCAGTTCACCAACCCAAACCAACCCCATAGAGACTCAGGACAGCACTCAGCCAGCTGGTTCTGAGGCTCAGTTCACTAACCCAAACCAACCCCATAGAGCCTCAGGACAACACTCAGCCAGCTGGTTCTGATGCTCAGTTCCCTAACCCAAACCAACCCCATAGAGCCTCAGAACAGCACTCAGCCAGCTGGTTCTGAGGCTCAGTTCCCTAACCCAAACCAACCCCATAGAGCCTCAGGACAGCACTCAGCCAGCTGGTTCTGAGGCTCAGTTCCCTAACCCAAACCAACCCCATAGAGACTCAGGACAGCACTCAGCCAGCTGGTTCTGAGGCTCAGTTCCCTAACCCAAACCAACCCCATAGAGCCTCAGGACAGCACTCAGCCAGCTGGTTCTGAGGCTCAGTTCACCAACCCAAACCAACCCCATAGAGCCTCAGAACAGCACTCAGCCAGCTGGTTCTGATGCTCAGTTCCCTAACCCAAACCAAACCCATAGAGACTCAGGACAACACTCAGCCAGCTGGTACTGAGGCTCAGTTCACTAACCCAAACCAACCCCATAGAGCCTCAGGACAGCACTCAGCCAGCTGGTTCTGAGGCTCAGTTCACTAACCCAAACCAACCCCATAGAGCCTCAGGACAACACTCAGCCAGCTGGTTCTGAGGCTCAGTTCACCAACCCAAACCAACCCCATAGAGCCTCAGGACAACACTCAGCCAGCTGGTTCTGAGGCTCAGTTCCCTAACCCAAACCAACCCCATAGAGCCTCAGGACAACACTCAGCCAGCTGGTTCTGAGGCTCAGTTCACCAACCCAAACCAACCCCATAGAGCCTCAGGACAACACTCAGCCAGCTGGTTCTGAGGCTCAGTTCCCTAACCCAAACCAACCCCATAGAGCCTCAGGACAACACTCAGCCAGCTGGTTCTGATGCTCAGTTCCCTAACCCAAACCAACCCCATAGAGCCTCAGGACAACACTCAGCCAGCTGGTTCTGATGCTCAGTTCCCTAACCCAAACCAACCCCATAGAGCCTCAGGACAGCACACAGCCAGCTGGTTCTGATGCTCAGTTCCCTAACCCAAACCAACCCCATAGAGCCTCAGAACAGCACTCAGCCAGCTGGTTCTGAGGCTCAGTTCCCTAACCCAAACCAACCCCATAGAGCCTCAGGACAGCACTCAGCCAGCTGGTTCTGAGGCTCAGTTCCCTAACCCAAACCAACCCCATGGAGACTCAGGACAGCACTCAGCCAGCTGGTTCTGATGCTCAGTTCACCAACCCAAACCAACCCCATAGAGACTCAGGACAGCACTCAGCCAGCTGGTTCTGAGGCTCAGTTCACTAACCCAAACCAACCCCATAGAGCCTCAGGACAACACTCAGCCAGCTGGTTCTGATGCTCAGTTCCCTAACCCAAACCAACCCCATAGAGCCTCAGAACAGCACTTAGCCAGCTGGTTCTGAGGCTCAGTTCCCTAACCCAAACCAACCCCATAGAGCCTCAGGACAGCACTCAGCCAGCTGGTTCTGAGGCTCAGTTCCCTAACCCAAACCAACCCCATAGAGACTCAGGACAGCACTCAGCCAGCTGGTTCTGATGCTCAGTTCACCAACCCAAACCAACCCCATAGAGACTCAGGACAGCACTCAGCCAGCTGGTTCTGAGGCTCAGTTCCCTAACCCAAACCAACCCCATAGAGACTCAGGACAGCACTCAGCCAGCTGGTTCTGAGGCCCAGTTCCCTAACCCAAACCAACCCCATAGAGCCTCAGGACAGCACTCAGCCAGCTGGTACTGAGGCTCAGTTCACTAACCCAAACCAACCCCATAGAGCCTCAGGACAGCACTCAGCCAGCTGGTTCTGAGGCTCAGTTCACTAACCCAAACCAACCCCATAGAGCCTCAGGACAGCACTCAGCCAGCTGGTTCTGAGGCTCAGTTCACCAACCCAAACCAACCCCATAGAGCCTCAGAACAGCACTCAGGAAATCTGGCCCAACCAAATCATCGCAAAACAAAAATAAATATATATCACCTATTGGAAAGACACCACAACAAATCTAAGTAAACTTCAATGCTATTTGGCTCTAAACAGACAGTACATGGTGGCAGACTATCTGACCACTGTGACTGATAGAAAACTGAGGAAAACATTGACTAGGTACAGACTCAGTGAGCACAGTCTGGCTATAGAGACCGGTCATCACAGACAAACCTGGCTGCCCAGAGAGGACAGTCTGGCTATAGAGACCGGTCATCACAGACAAACCTGGCTGCCCAGAGAGGACAGTCTGGCTATAGAGACCGGTCGTCACAGACCAACCTGGCTGCCCAGAGAGGACAGTCTGGCTATAGAGACCGGTCGTCACAGACAAACCTGGCTGCCCAGAGAGGACAGTCTGGCTATAGAGACCGGTCATCACAGACAAACCTGGCTGCCCAGAGAGGACAGTCTGGCTATAGAGACCGGTCATCACAGACAAACCTGGCTGCCCAGAGAGGACAGTCTGGCTATAGAGACCGGTCATCACAGACAAACCTGGCTGCCCAGAGAGGACAGTCTGGCTATAGAGACCGGTCATCACAGACAAACCTGGCTGCCCAGAGAGGACAGTCTGGCTATAGAGACCGGTCGTCACAGACCAACCTGGCTGCCCAGAGAGGACAGTCTGGCTATAGAGACCGGTCATCACAGACAAACCTGGCTGCCCAGAGAGGACAGTCTGGCTATAGAGACCGGTCATCACAGACAAACCTGGCTGCCCAGAGAGGACAGTCTGGCTATAGAGACCGGTCGTCACAGACAAACCTAGCTGCCCAGAGAGGACAGTCTGGCTATAGAGACCGGTCGTCACAGACAAACCTGGCTGCCCAGAGAGGACAGGCTGTGCTCACTCTGCTCCAGGGGTAGAGGTAGAGACAGAGCTGCATTTCCTATTACACTGTGACAAATACTCAGACCTAAGAGAATATTTCTTTCCCAAAATTATAATTCAATACAAAGAATTTGAAACTATCAAATATTTATTGGGTGAAAAGCCAAAATGTGCAGTTTTGGCAGCCAAACATGTGTCCTCCTGCCACAACCTGAGGGACAGCCAGTGAAAAGAGCAAAGTAATGTCCATAATATTTCCCATCTTGTTTTGTTTTGTCTTTCATACCATGTAATGTGTCTTCTCAGTCATGTTGACACTGGTCTACTACCAGGTCATGTGTCTTCTCAGTCATGTTGACACTGGTCTACAACCAGGTCATGTGTCTTCTCAGTCATGTTGACACTGGTCTACTACCAGGTCATGTGTCTTCTCAGTCATGTTGACACTGGTCTACTACCAGGTCATGTGTCTTCTCAGTCATGTTGACACTGGTCTACTACCAGGTCATGTGTCTTCTCAGTCATGTTGACACTGGTCCACTACCAGGTCATGTGTCTTCTCAGTCATGTTGACACTGGTCTACTACCAGGTCATGTGTCTTCTCAGTCATGTTGACACTGGTCTACTACCAGGTCATGTGTCTTCTCAGTCATGTTGACACTGGTCCACTACCAGGTCATGTGTCTTCTCAGTCATGTTGACACTGGTCTACTACCAGGTCATGTGTCTTCTCAGTCATGTTGACACTGGTCTACTACCAGGTCATGTGTCTTCTCAGTCATGTTGACACGGGTCCACTACCAGGTCATGTGTCTTCTCAGTCATGTTGACACTGGTCTACTACCAGGTCATGTGTCTTCTCAGTCATGTTGACACTGGTCTACTACCATGTCATGTGTCTTCTCAGTCATGTTGACACTGGTCTACTACCAGGTCATGTGTCTTCTCAGTCATGTTGACACTGGTCTACTACCAGGTCATGTGTCTTCTCAGTCATGTTGACACTGGTCCACTACCAGGTCATGTGTCTTCTCAGTCATGTTGACACTGGTCTACTACCAGGTCATGTGTCTTCTCAGTCATGTTGACACTGGTCCACTACCAGGTCATGTGTCTTCTCAGTCATGTTGACACTGGTCTACTACCAGGTCATGTGTCTTCTCAGTCATGTTGACACTGGTCTACTACCAGGTCATGTGTCTTCTCAGTCATGTTGACACGGGTCCACTACCAGGTCATGTGTCTTCTCAGTCATGTTGACACTGGTCTACTACCAGGTCATGTGTCTTCTCAGTCATGTTGACACTGGTCTACTACCATGTCATGTGTCTTCTCAGTCATGTTGACACTGGTCTACTACCAGGTCATGTGTCTTCTCAGTCATGTTGACACTGGTCTACTACCAGGTCATGTGTCTTCTCAGTCATGTTGACACTGGTCCACTACCAGGTCATGTGTCTTCTCAGTCATGTTGACACTGGTCTACTACCAGGTCATGTGTCTTCTCAGTCATGTTGACACTGGTCCACTACCAGGTCATGTGTCTTCTCAGTCATGTTGACACTGGTCTATTACCAGGTCATGTG
>NC_034191.2:2628332-2690832 GCF_002021735.2 Oncorhynchus kisutch
CTGAGTCAGGTTTGTAGGCCTCCTTGCACACGCTTTTTCAGTTCTGCCCAGACAGGTCAGGGCTTTGTGATGGCCACTCCAATACCTTGACTTTGTTGTCCTTATTAAGCCATTTTGATAAAACTTTGGAAGTATGCTTGGGTTCATTGTCTATTTGGTCTTTAACTTACTGACTGATGTCTTGATGTTGCTTCAATATATCCACATAATTTTCCTTCCTCATAATGCCATCTACTTTGTGAAGTGCACTAGTCCCTCCAGCAGCAAAGCACCACCACAACATGATGCTGCCACCCCCGTGCTTCACGGTTGGGATGGTATTTTTCGGCTTGCGAGCCTCCCCCTTTTTCCTCCAAACATAACGATGGTCATAATGGCCAAACAGTTCCATTTTTGTTTCATCAGACCAGAGGACATTTCTCCAAAAAATACCATCTTTGTCCCCATGTGCAGTTGCAAACTGTAGACTGGCTTTTTATGGCGGTTTTGGAGCAGTGGCCTCTTCCTTGCTGAGTGGCCTTTCAGGATATGTTGATATTGGACTCGTTTTACTGTGGATATAGATACTTTTGCCAGATACCTGGCCATGCTGCTGTTCCAGTTTCAACTGACCTGAGCCCTAGGACCATGCCCCAGGACTACCTGACATGATGACTCCTTGCTGTCCCCAGTCCACCTGGCCATGCTGCTGCTCCAGTTTCAACTTCCACCTGACTGTGCTGCTGCTCTAGTTTCAACTGTTCTGCCTTATTATTATTCGACCATGCTGGTCATTTATGAACATTTGAACATCTTGGCCATGTTCTGTTATAATCTCCACCCGGCACAGCCAGAAGAGGACTGGCCACCCCACATAGCCTGGTTCCTCTCTAGGTTTCTTCCTAGGTATTGGCCTTTCTAGGGAGTTTTTCCTAGCCACCGTGCTTCTACACCTGCATTGCTTGCTGTTTGGGGTTTTAGGCTGGGTTTCTGTACAGCACTTTGAGATATCAGCTGATGTACGAAGGGCTATATAAATAAATTTGATTTGATTTGATTTGATTTTGTACATGTTTTCTCCAGCATCTTCACAAGGTCCTTTGCTGTTGTTCTGGGATTGATTTGCACTTTTCGCACCAAAGTACGCTTTTCTCTAGCAGACAGAATGTGTCTCATTCCTGAGCGGTATGACAGCTGCATGGTCCCATGGTGTTTATACTTGTGTACTATTGTTTGTACAGATGAATGTGGTACCTTCAGGCGTTTGGAAATTGCTCCCAAGGATGAACCAGACTTGTGGAGAGGTCTTGGCTGATTTCTTTTGATTTTCCCATGATGTCAAGCAAAGAGGCACTGGGTTTGAAGGATGCCTTGAATTACATCCACAGGTACACCTCCAAATGACTCAAATTATGTCAATTAGTCTATCAGAAGCTTCTAAAGTCATGACATCATTTTCTGGAATTTTCCAAGCTGTTTAAAAGCACAGTCAACTTATTGTATGTAAACTTCTGACCCACTGGAATTATGATACAGTGAATTATAAGTGAAATAATCTGTCTGTAAACAATTGTTGGAAAAATCACTTGTGTCATGCACAAAGTAGATGTCCTAACTAACTTCCCAAAAATACATTTGTGGAGTGGTTGAAAAAACAAGTTTTAATGACTCCAACCTAAGTGTATGTAAACTTCCGACTTGTAAATAAGGTTGGATTTACAATTGTTCTTCACTGGTTGCCCTTTTCTTGCGGAAACAAATTTGTCTCCATTTTTGTGGATTGGGAGGATTTTCCCAAGGTTACTGTTGACGCATATTCCACGGTAGTTATTGGGGTCAAATTTGTCTCCACTTTTATGGATTGGGGTGATCAGTCCTTGATTCCTAATATTGGGAAGATGCCAGAGCTGAGGATGATGTTAAAGAGTTTAAGTATAGCCAATTGTCATTGTTGTTAATTTTCTTAGGTTGTATGCTGGAATTTGGAGATTTGAGGGAATTTGGGAAGCTGAGATGTCAAATATACTGTTTAGATTTTCTAATTTTTCCAATTTTACACCTATTTTCTATTTGATTTATTTCAGCTTTATTTAACCAGCTAGACTAGTTGAGAACAAGTGAAATAAAAAGTTCTCATGTACAACTGCGACCTGGCCAAGATAAAGCAAAGCAGTGTGACACAGACAACAACACAGAGTTACACGTAAACAATAAACAAGCGAATAACACAAACAAGTCAATGACACAGTAGAAAAAAGAAAGTCTATATACAGTTTATTTTGCTTTAATGCCTCATGATTGAGTATTACTCTGTTCAAGTAGACTGTGATTTTGCTGTGATCTGATAGAGGGGTCAGTGGGCTGACTGTGAACGCTCTGAGAGACTCTGGGTTGAGGTCAGTGATAAAGTAGTCTACAGTAATACTGCCAAGAGATAAGCTATAGATGTACTTACCATAGGAGTCCCCTCGAAGTCTACCATTGACTATGTACATACCCAGCGTGTGACAGAGCTATAGGTGTACCTACCATAGGAGTCCCCTCGAAGCCTACCATTGACTATGTACATACCCAGCGTGTGACAGAGCTATAGGTGTACCTACCATAGGAGTCCCCTCGAAGCCTAACATTGACTATGTACAGACCCAGCGTGTGACAGAGCTGCAGGAGTTGTGACCCGTTTTTGTTGGTTATGTTGTCATAGTTGTGTCTAGGGGGCATATGGGGGAGGGAATGCTGTCACCTCCAGGTAGGTGTTTGTCCCCCTGTGTGCTGAGGGTGTCAGGTTCTTGTCCAGTTCTGGCATTTAGGTCACCACAGGCTAGTACATGTCCCTGGGCCTGGAAATGGTTGATATCCCCCTCCAGGATGGAGAAGCTGTCTTCATTAAAGTATGAGGATTCTAGTGGGGGGATATAGGTAATTCATTTCTTATTCATTTCTAGCCAGATGTAAAATGTTTTTGTTTTGACTAAATTAATAGAGTGGGTAAGGTCTGCTCTACCAAATTAGCATACCCCCCGAGTCCCTTCCCTGTTTCACACCTGGTAGTTTGGTGGATGGGACTACCAGCTCTCTGTAACCTAGAGGACAACCAGTGGGTCCATCTCATCTATACCACCCACCTGGTAGTTTGGTGGATGGGACTACCAGCTCTCTGTAACCTAGAGGACAACCAGTGGGTCCATCTCCTCTATACCACTCACCTGGTAGTGTGGTGGATGGGGCTACCAGCTCTCTGTAACCTAGAGGGCAACCAGTGGGTCCATCTCCTCTATACCACCCACCTGGTAGTTTGGTGGATGGGACTACCAGCTTTCTGTAACATAGAGTACAACCAGTGGGTTTGTCTCCTCTATACCAGGTTTCTTGCAGGATGACAATGTCTGTATTTCTGATATCTTTGATGAAGTCTGGGTTCCTGCTCTTTAGGCCAAAGGCAGATGACCTCTGACCTTGTATATTCCAGGATGAAGATAGTAAAGCTTTGTGTTCGAGTTTCTAGTGTTGTTTTTGTGTGGTTTAGGCCCGGAACATCACAATAGGTGTGAGCAGAGCAAGTTGAATATCTGATACCTCTTAGGTTGCAGGATGGGTGTAATAGTTTAACCTTTAGTTTAACCAGACAAGTCTGTTAAGAAAAAAATCTTATTTACAATGACGGCCTACCAGGGAACAGTGGGTTAACTGCCTTGTTTAGGGGCAGAACGACAGATTTGTACCTTGTCAGTTCAGGGATTCGATCTTGCAACCTTCCGGTTACTAGTCCAACACTCTAACCACTAGGCTACCTGCTGGTTACTAGTCCAACGCTCTAACCACTAGGCTACCTGCCACCCCATTAGTGGGGGTTGGGCCTGTTGATCTGCTCCCGGCCTGGGCATATGTCCCGCTGTCATGTTGAGTTCCTTGCCTCGGGGGCAGAAGGGGCATAGGTCTGATATGGGGGGACCATACAGGGCGTGACTAGTGTTTGTTTGGGGGGGGTCTCAGCTGGTTGGGGTGTAGCTGGTGATGCTGTGGTCTGGGTGTAGGTCCTCTTTGCGTGGGTCCTCTCGGCGTAGGTTCTTCGGGGGGGGGGGGTCGCTGGTCTGGGTGGGGGTCTCGCTGGTCTGGGAGGGGGTCTCGCTGGTCTGGGAAGGGGTCTCTCTGGTCTGGGAGGGGGTCTCGCTGGTCTGGGAGGGGGTATCCGTTGCACTTTTGCTCCTGCGGCTGAGGGTGACGTCCTTCAGGGTCCTTGTAAAATTGGGATTGCTGTCTTGTAGAGCTGGACCTGGTCATAAAGGCTGTTCAAGTCCAGGGTCAGGTAGACATTAGGTTTTGAGGTACAGTCCCGGGAAATGATCTCTTTCACCCGCTGTATGGTGGCAGGGTGGAAGTCTTTTCATGATAGCAGGGTGGATATAACCACTTGTGCGTTGGGGAATGTGGAGGAGGTTTTTTCAATCAATCCCTTAAGTGCTAAGGTCACCCTTTCCTGCTGGGCCCTCAGGTTGTTTGTGCCTGTGTATTATTATGTGGCAGGGGGACACTAGTTGGTCCTCTGACAGCAGCTCCAGGGCACGCTGGGTGTTTGGACATCAGAATTTAGCCACTCTCATCAATATATTTCCCATTTGAGTCAATGAGGAGCACAATATCTGGCTTTGGTGTGTCCTCAGTAGGTGTGGGGGTGTTTTCCTCCTGCAGGGCTTTTAGCTGGGCTGTGTGTTCCTCTGTTAGCTGGGCTGCGTGTTCCTCTGTTAGCTGGGCTGCGTGTTCCTCTGTTAGCTGGGCTGCGTGTTCCTCTGTTAGCTGGGCTGGTCCTCTGTTAGCTGGGCTGTGTGTTCCTCTGTTAGCTGGGCTGGTCCTCTGTTAGCTGGGCTGGTCCTCTGTTAGCTGGGCTGTGTGTTCCTCTGTTAGCTGGGCTGTGTGTTCCTCTGTTAGCTGGGCTGGTCCTCTGTTAGCTGGGCTGGTCCTCTGTTAGCTGGGCTGTGTTTTCCTCTGTTAGCTGGGCTGGTCCTCTGTTAGCTGGGCTGGTCCTCTGTTAGCTGGGCTGCCCCTCTGTTTGCTGTGTGTTCCTCTGTTAGCTGGGCTGCGTGTTCCTCTGTTAGCTGGGCTGCGTGTTCCTCTGTTAGCTGGGCTGTGTGGTCCTCTGTTAGCTGGGCTGGTCCTCTGTTAGCTGGGCTGTGTGTTCCTCTGTTAGCCATTTGTTCCTCTGTTAGCTGGGCTGTGTTCCTCTGTTAGCTGGGCTGGTCCTCTGTTAGCTATGTGTTCCTCTGTTAGCAATGTGTTCCTCTGTTAGCTGTGTGTTCCTCTGTTAGCTATGTGTTCCTCTGTTAACTATGTGTTCCTCTGTTAGCTGGGCTGTGTGTTCCTCTGTTAGCTGTGTGCTCCTCTGTTAGCTGGGCTGTGTGTTCCTCTGTTAGCTGGGCTGTGTGTTCCTCTGTTAGCTGGGCTGCGTGTTCCTCTGTTAGCTGGGCTGCGTGTTCCTCTGTTAGCTGGGCTGTGTGTTCCTCTGTTAGCTGGGCTGTGTGTTCCTCTGTTAGCTGTGTGTTCCTCTGTTAGCTGTGTGTTCCTCTGTTAGCTGGGCTATGTGTTCCTCTGTTAGCTGGGCTGTGTGTTCCTCTGTTAGCTGGGCTGTGTGTTCCTCTGTTAGCTGGGCTGTGTGTTCCTCTGTTAGCTGGGCTGTGTGTTCCTCTGTTTGCTGGGCTGTTCCTCTGTTAGCTGGGCTGTGTGTTCCTCTGTTAGCTGGGCTGCCCCTCTGTTAGCTGTGTGTTCCTCTGTTAGCTGGGCTGTGTGTTCCTCTGTTAGCTGGGCTGTGTGTTCCTCTGTTAGCTGTGTGTTCCTCTGTTAGCTATGTGTTCCTCTGTTAGCTGCGTGTTCCTCTGTTAGCTGGGCTGTGTTCCTCTGTTAGCTGGGCTGGTCCTCTGTTAGCTGGGCTGGTCCTCTGTTAGCTGGGCTGTGTGTTCCTCTGTTAGCAATGTGTTCCTCTGTTAGCTATGTGTTCCTCTGTTAACTATGTGTTCCTCTGTTAGCTGGGCTGTGTGTTCCTCTGTTAGCTGGGCTGCCCCTCTGTTAGCTGGGCTGGTCCTCTGTTAGCTGGGCTGCCCCTCTGTTAGCTGTGTGTTCCTCTGTTAGCTGTGTGTTCCTCTGTTAGCTGGGCTGTCCCTCTGTTAGCTGGGCTGTCCCTCTGTTAGCTGTGTGTTCCTCTGTTAGCTGTGTGTTCCTCTGTTAGCTGTGTGTTCCTCTGTTAGCTGGGCTGCGTGTTCCTCTGTTAGCTGGGCTGCGTGTTCCTCTGTTAGCTGGGCTGGTCCTCTGTTAGCTGGGCTGGTCCTCTGTTAGCTATGTGTTCCTCTGTTAGCTATGTGTTTCTCTGTTAGCTGCGTGTTCCTCTGTTAGCTGGGCTGTGTTCCTCTGTTAGCTGGGCTGGTCCTCTGTTAGCTGGGCTGCGTGTTCCTCTGTTAGCTGGGCTGCGTGTTCCTCTGTTAGCTGGGCTGTGTGGTCCTCTGTTAGCTGGGCTGGTCCTCTGTTAGCTGGGCTGTGTGTTCCTCTGTTAGCTATTTGTTCCTCTGTTAGCTGGGCTGTGTTCCTCTGTTAGCTGGGCTGGTCCTCTGTTAGCTATGTGTGCCTCTGTTAGCAATGTGTTCCTCTGTTAGCTATGTGTTCCTCTGTTAGCTATGTGTTCCTCTGTTAGCTATGTGTTCCTCTGTTAACTATGTGTTCCTCTGTTAGCTGGGCTGTGTGCCTCTGTTAGCTGTGTGTTCCTCTGTTAGCTGGGCTGTGTGCCTCTGTTAGCTGTGTGTTCCTCTGTTAGCTGGGCTGTGTGTTCCTCTGTTAGCTGGGCTGTGTGTTCCTCTGTTAGCTGGGCTGCGTGTTCCTCTGTTAGCTGGGCTGTGTGCCTCTGTTAGCTGTGTGTTCCTCTGTTAGCTGGGCTGTGTGTTCCTCTGTTAGCTGGGCTGTGTGTTCCTCTGTTAGCTGGGCTGCGTGTTCCTCTGTTAGCTGGGCTGTGTGTTCCTCTGTTAGCTGGGCTGTGTTCCTCTGTTAGCTGTGTGTTCCTCTGTTAGCTGGGCTGCGTGTTCCTCTGTTAGCTGGGCTGTGTGTTCCTCTGTTAGCTGGGCTCTGTGTTCCTCTGTTAGCTGTGTGTTCCTCTGTTAGCTGTGTGTTCCCCTGTTAGCTGGGCTCTGTGTTCCTCTGTTAGCTGTGTGTTTCTCTGTTAGCTGTGTGTTCCTCTGTTAGCTATGTGTTCCTCTGTTAGCTGTGTGTTCCTCTGTTAGCTGGGCTGTGTGTTCCTCTGTTAGCTGGGCTGTGTGTTCCTCTGTTAGCTGGGCTGTGTGTTCCTCTGTTAGCTGGGCTGTGTGTTCCTCTGTTAGCTGGGCTGGTCCTCTGTTAGCTATGTGTTCCTCTGTTAGCTGGGCTGTGTCCCCCTCTGTTAGCTGGGCTGTGTGTTCCTCTGTTAGCTGGGCTGTGTGTTCCTCTGTTAGCTGGGCTGTGTGTTCCTCTGTTAGCTGGGCTGTGTGTTCCTCTGTTAGCTGGGCTGTGTGTTCCTCTGTTAGCTGGGCTGTGTGTTCCTCTGTTAGCTGGGCTGCGTGTTCCTCTGTTAGCTGGGCTGTGTGTTCCTCTGTTAGCTGCGCTATGTGTTCCTCTGTTAGCTGTGTGTTCCTCTGTTAGCTATGTGTTCCTCTGTTAGCTATGTGTTCCTCTCTCTCCTCTTTAAGTTCTCTCACGTCAGACCAGTGCACATCTAGCTCTCTCATACAGCCGTGTATCTCCACCTTCAGCCCTCTGGGTACTGTAGATGGAGTGGTGTTGTGCTGGTCTGTTTTGTGTGTCTGTAGACTCTGGAGTGTGTGTGTGGACTAGCTCTCTGAGATCCATTATCTCTCTCTCTCTCCAGCTCTGTGAATTTTTCCCTCTCGATGATGACGGAGCAGTGCAGTTGTGGGACCTGGATGTGTTCAGTGCTGGAGGGGGGGACTCCTCGGTGTGGGGGAGTCGTCACCAAGAGAAAGCTTCTCCTGCCTCACTCTCTCTTTGATTCTGTGGAAATCCTTAGAAACGCATCAGCTTGCCCAGCAAGCACCACAGTTCACATCAAATCAAATCACATTTTATTTGTCACGTGCTGAATACCACAGATACTAGTGAAATGCTGAATACCACAGATACTACAGTGAAATGCTGAATACCACAGATACTACAGTGAAATGCTGAATACCACAGATACTACAGTGAAATGCTGAATACCACAGATACTACAGTCAAATGCTGAATACCACAGATACTACAGTGAAATGCTGAATACCACCGATACTACAGTGAAATGCTGAATACCACCGATACTACAGTGAAATGCTGAATACCACAGATACTACAGTGAAATGCTTACTGCCCTTTAACCAACAATGCTTTAAGAAGATTTAATAAAAAATATGTCTTAAGTAAAAACAAACCAAGCAACAAATAATTAAACAGCACCAGAAAAATAACAATAGCGAGACTATATACAGGGTACAGAGTCAATGTGGAGGCTATATACAGGGCACAGAGTCAATGTGGAGGCTATATACAGGGCACAGAGTCAATGTGGAGGCTATATACAGGGCACAGAGTCAATGTGGAGGCTATATACAGGGCACAGAGTCAATGTGGAGGCTATATACAGGGCACAGAGTCAATGTGGAGGCTATATACAGGGCACAGAGTCAATGTGGAGGCTATATACAGGGTGTTACGGCACAGAGTCAATGTGGAGGCTATATACAGGGTATTACGGCACAGAGTCAATGTGGAGGCTATATACAGGGTACAGAGTCAATGTGGAGGCTATATACAGGGCACAGAGTCAATGTGGAGGCTATATACAGGGTGTTACGGCACAGAGTCAATGTGGAGGCTATATACAGGGTACAGAGTCAATGTGGAGGCTATATACAGGGTGTTACGGTACAGAGTCAGTGTGTAGGCTATATACAGGGGATACCGGTACAGAGTCAATGTGGAGGCTATATACAGGGTGTTACGGTACAGAGTCAATGTGGAGGCTATATACAGGGCACAGAGTCAATGTGGAGGCTATATACAGGGCACAGAGTCAATGTGGAGGCTATATACAGGGTGTTACGGCACAGAGTCAATGTGGAGGCTATATACAGGGTACAGAGTCAATGTGGAGGCTATATACAGGGTGTTACGGTACAGAGTCAGTGTGTAGGCTATATACAGGGGATACCGGTACAGAGTCAATGTGGAGGCTATATACAGGGTGTTACGGTACAGAGTCAATGTGGAGGCTATATACAGGGGGTACCGGTACAGAGTCAATGTGGAGGCTATATACAGGGTGTTACGGTACAGAGTCAATGTGGAGGCTATATACAGGGGGTACCGGTACAGAGTCAATGTGGAGGCTATATACAGGGGGTACCGGTACAGAGTCAATGTGGAGGCTATATACAGGGGGTACCGGTACAGAGTCAATGTGGAGGCTATATACAGGGTGTTACGGTACAGAGTCAGTGTGTAGGCTATATACAGGGTATTACGGTACAGAGTCAATGTGGATGCTATATACAGGGTGTTACGGTACAGAGTCAATGTGGAGGCTATATACAGGGTACAGAGTCAATGTGGAGGTTATATACAGGGTATTACGGCACAGAGTCAATGTGGAGGCTATATACAGGGTGTTATGGTACAGAGTCAATGTGGAGGCTATATACAGGGTATTACGGTACAGAGTCAATGTGGAGGCTATATACAGGGTGTTACGGTACAGAGTCAATGTGGAGGCTATATACAGGGTATTACGGTACAGAGTCAATGTGGAGGCTATATACAGGGTGTTACGGTACAGAGTCAATGTGGAGGCTATATACAGGGTGTTACGGTACAGAGTCAATGTGGAGACTATATACAGGGTGTTACGGCACAGAGTCAATGTGGAGGCTATATACAGGGGGTACTGGTACAGAGTCAATGTGGAGGCTATATACAGGGTGTTACGGTACAGAGTCAATGTGGAGACTATATACAGGGTGTTACGGTACAGAGTCAATGTGGAGGCTATATACAGGGTGTTACGGTACAGAGTCAATGTGGAGGCTATATACAGGGGGTACTGGTACAGAGTCAATGTGGAGGCTATATACAGGGTGTTACGGTACAGAGTCAATGTGGAGACTATATACAGGGTGTTACGGTACAGAGTCAATGTGGAGGCTATATACAGGGGGTACCGGTACAGAGTCAATGTGGAGGCTATATACAGGGTGTTACGGTACAGAGTCAATGTGGAGGCTATATACAGGGGGTACCGGTACAGAGTCAATGTGGAGGCTATATACAGGGTGTTACGGTACAGAGTCAATGTGGAGGTTATATACAGGGTGTTACGGTACAGAGTCAATGTGGAGGCTATATACAGGGGGTACTGGTACAGAGTCAATGTGGAGGCTATATACAGGGTGTTACGGTACAGAGTCAATGTGGAGACTATATACAGGGTATTACGGTACAGAGTCAATGTGGAGGTTATATACAGGGTATTACGGTACAGAGTCAATGTGGAGGTTATATACAGGGTGTTACGGTACAGAGTCAATGTGGAGGCTATATACAGGGGGTACTGGTACAGAGTCAATGTGGAGGCTATATACAGGGTGTTACGGTACAGAGTCAATGTGGAGACTATATACAGGGTGTTACGGTACAGAGTCAATGTGGAGGCTATATACAGGGGGTACCGGTACAGAGTCAATGTGGAGGCTATATACAGGGTGTTACGGTACAGAGTCAATGTGGAGACTATATACAGGGTGTTACGGTACAGAGTCAATGTGGATGCTATATACAGGGTACAGAGTCAATGTGGAGGCTATATACAGGGTGTTACGGTACAGAGTCAATGTGGAGGCTATATACAGGGGGTACCGGTACAGAGTCAATGTGGAGGCTATATACAGGGTATTACGGTACAGAGTCAATGTGGAGGCTATATACAGGGTATTACGGTACAGAGTCAATGTGGAGGCTATATACAGGGTATTACGGTACAGAGTCAATGTGGAGTCTATATACAGGGTATTACGGTACAGAGTCAATGTGGAGGCTATATACAGGGTATTACGGTACAGAGTCAATGTGGAGGCTATATACAGCGTATTACGGTACAGAGTCAATGTGGAGGCTATATACAGGGTATTACGGTACAGAGTCAATGTGGAGGCTATATACAGGGGGTACCAGTACAGAGTCAATGTGGAGGCTATATACAGGGTATTACGGTACAGAGTCAATGTAGAGGCTATATACAGGGTATTACGGTACAGAGTCAATGTGGAGGCTATATACAGGGTGTTACGGTACAGAGTCAATGTGGAGGCTATATACAGGGTATTACGGTACAGAGTCAATGTGGAGGCTATATACAGGGTATTACGGTACAGAGTCAATGTGGAGCTATATACAGGGTATTACGGTACAGAGTCAATGTGGAGGCTATATAGGGTATTACGGTACAGAGTCAATGTGGAGGCTATATACAGGGTATTACGGTACAGAGTCAATGTGGAGGCTATATACAGGGGGGTACCGGTACAGAGTCAATGTGGAGGCTATATACAGGGGGTACCAGTACAGAGTCAATGTGGAGGCTATATACAGGGTATTACGGTACAGAGTCAATGTGGAGGCTATATACAGGGGGTACCAGTACAGAGTCAATGTGGAGGCTATATACAGGGGGTACCAGTACAGAGTCAATGTGGAGGCTATATACAGGGGGAACCAGTACAGAGTCAATGTGGAGGCTATATACAGGGTATTACGGTACAGAGTCAATGTGGAGGCTATATACAGGGTATTACGGTACAGAGTCAATGTGGAGGCTATATACAGGGTACAGAGTCAATGTGGAGGCTATATACAGGGTATTACGGTACAGAGTCAATGTGGAGGCTATATACAAGGTATTATGGTACAGAGTCAATGTGGAGGTTATATACAGGGGGTACCAGTACAGAGTCAATGTGGAGGCTATATACAGGGGGAACCAGTACAGAGTCAATGTGGAGGCTATATACAGGGTATTACGGTACAGAGTCAATGTGGAGGCTATATACAGGGTATTACGGTACAGAGTCAATGTGGAGGCTATATACAGGGTACAGAGTCAATGTGGAGGCTATATACAGGGTATTACGGTACAGAGTCAATGTGGAGGCTATATACAGGGTATTACGGTACAGAGTCAATGTGGAGGCTATATACAGGGGGTACCGGTACAGAGTCAATGTGGAGGCTATATACAGGGTATTACGGTACAGAGTCAATGTGGAGGCTATATACAGGGTATTACGGTACAGAGTCAATGTGGAGGCTATATACAGGGTATTACGGTACAGAGTCAATGTGGAGGCTATATACAGGGTATTACGGTACAGAGTCAATGTGGAGGCTATATACAGGGTAGTACGGTACAGAGTCAATGTGGAGGCTATATACAGGGTATTACGGTACAGAGTCAATGTGGAGGCTATATACAGGGTATTACGGTACAGAGTCAATGTGGAGGCTATATACAGGGGGTACCAGTACAGAGTCAATGTGGAGGCTATATACAGGGTATTACGGTACAGAGTCAATGTAGAGGCTATATACAGGGTATTACGGTACAGAGTCAATGTGGAGGCTATATACAGGGTGTTACGGTACAGAGTCAATGTGGAGGCTATATACAGGGTATTACGGTACAGAGTCAATGTGGAGGCTATATACAGGGTATTACGGTACAGAGTCAATGTGGAGTCTATATATAGGGTATTACGGTACAGAGTCAATGTGGAGGCTATATACAGGGTATTACGGTACAGAGTCAATGTGGAGGCTATATACAGGGGGTACCGGTACAGAGTCAATGTGGAGGCTATATACAGGGGGTACCAGTACAGAGTCAATGTGGAGGCTATATACAGGGGGTACCAGTACAGAGTCAATGTGGATGCTATATACAGGGGGTACCAGTACAGAGTCAATGTGGAGGCTATATACAGGGTATTACGGTACAGAGTCAATGTGGAGGCTATATACAGGGGGTACCAGTACAGAGTCAATGTGGAGGCTATATACAGGGGGTACTGGTACAGAGTCAATGTGGAGTCTATATACAGGGTGTTACGGTACAGAGTCAATGTAGAGGCTATATACAGGGTATTACGGTACAGAGTCAATGTGGAGGCTATATACAGGGTATTACGGTACAGAGTCAATGTGGAGGCTATATACAGGGTATGACGGTACAGAGTCAATGTGGAGGCTATATACAGGGTATTACGGTACAGAGTCAATGTGGAGGCTATATACAGGGTATTACGGTACAGAGTCAATGTGGAGACTATATACAGGGTATTACGATACAGAGTCAATGTGGAGGCTATATACAGGGTATTACGGTACAGAGTCAATGTGGCGACTATATATAGGGTATTACGGTACAGAGTCAAAGTGGAGGCTATATACAGGGTATTACGGTACAGAGTCCATGTGGAGGCTATATACAGGGTATTACGGTACAGAGTCAATGTGGAGACTATATACACGGTGTTACGGATCTATGAACCCATGCCAAATCTTTTCAGTCTCATGAGGAGCAATAGGTTTTGTCATGCCCTCTTCACGACTGTCTTGGTGTGCTTGGACCATGATAGTTTGTTGTTGATGTGGACACCAAGGAACTTAAAGCTTTCAACCTGCTCAGCTACATCCCCGTCGATGAGAATGGGGGCGTGGTCGGCCCTCCTTTTCCTGTAGTCCACAATCAGCTCCTTTGTCTTGATCACTTTGAGAGAGAGGTTGTTGTCCTGGCACCACACGACCAGGTCCCTGACCTGCTCCCTGTAGGCTGTCTCATCGTTGTTGGTGATCAGGCCTACCACTGTTGTGTCATCTGCAAACTTGATGATGGTGTTGGAGTCGTGCAGTCATGAGTGAACAGGGAGTACAGGAGGGGACTGAGCACACACCCCTGAGGGGCCCCTGTGTTGAGGATCAGCGGTGAGGATCATCAGTTCCCTACCCTTACCACATGGGGGCGGCCCGTCAGGAAGTCCAGGAACCAGTTGCAGAGGGGGGTGTTTAGTCCCAGGGTCCTTAGCTTAGAAATTAGCTTTATGGGCACTATGGTGTTGAACGCTGAGCTGTAGTCAATGAATTGCATTCTCACATAAGTGTTCCTTTTGTCCAGGTGGGAACGGGCAGTGTTGAGTGCAATAGAGATTGCGTCATCTGTGGATCTGTTTGGGCGGTATGCAAATAGGAGTAGGTCCAGGGTTTCTTGGCACTTCAGGGCTACAGATGTGAGTGCTACGGGTCGGTAATCTGTTCCGTTCCTGTACAGGTTGACAGAAAGGGTCGGTAATCTGTTCCGTTCCTGTACAGGTTGATAGAAAGGGTCGGTAATCTGTTCCGTTCCTGTACAGGTTGACAGAAAGCGTTTCAGTCTCAGGGTCCTTATTTTCCAGTATTCTGATTTTATACCCTTTCCACCCAGCCAATAGCCTTTCTCTTAAAAGAGGGGTAGTGTACTCCTATAGCTCCATCTCTCTCTCTCTCTGTATCTTTCTCTGTCTCTCTCTCTGTGTCTCTCTGTCTGCTTCTCTCTATGTCTCTCTCTCTCTCTCTCTCTGTCTCTGTCTATGTCTCTCTGTCTGTCTCTCTCTCTCTGTCTCTGTCTATGTCTCTCTGTCTGTCTCTCTGTCTGTCTCTCTCTATGTCTCTCTCTATGTCTCTCTCTCTCTGTGTCTCTCTCTCTGTCTCTCTCTCTCTGTCTCTGTCTATGTCTCTCTGTCTGTCTCTCTGTCTGTCTCTCTCTATGTCTCTCTCTCTGTCTATGTCTCTCTCTCTGTCTCTCTCTCTCTGTCTCTGTCTATGTCTCTCTGTCTGTCTCTCTGTCTGTCTCTCTGTCTGTCTCTCTCTCTCTGTCTCCCTCTGTCTCTCTCTCTCTCTCCCCCTGTCTCTGCCTCTCTCTCTCTGCCTCTCTATCTCTTCTTTCTCACTGGAACTTTGAGTATTTTGTCAAAACCTCATAAAGTGTTAGAAGCTGATGCTGTTTAACAGTTGGTCCTCAGCACACCAAGGTGAGAGACAATGTTGTTTAGCTGGTTCTCCCTCTTTCTCTGTCTGTCTGTCTGTCTGCTTGCCTGCCTGCCTGCTGTTATGTTGTTTGTTCTCCTCCTTCCTGCATCATGGCACTTCACCCAGCTGCTCTGCCTCTCTCTGCTGAGGTAGTTAATCTAATTACTACCATGGGCAGGTAAAATGTGTTGTATTTGAGTGGTAGCGAGCACTTTGAGAGGGTTTTTATTACGCTAAGAGGCCAATCAATTCACTTCTCTGAAGGTTTAGATATATGCAGGGGAGGCTTCAGGAATAAGTGTCATAAGTGGTTGCTTAGGGCCCCCGGCCACAAAGGGGCCTCCTCGCAATTATTTTATATATATATATATATATATATATATATATATGTTACATTTTATTTTCATAAAAGATCACGGAAATTATTGCAATCGTATTTTCAAAGAATAATTCATTTGTTAGTGTGGGCCTGCAGATTTCATCATCAAATCAAATCAAATTCATTTATATAGCCCTTCGTACATCAGCTGATGTCTCAAAGTGCTGTACAGAAACCCAGCCTAAAACCCCAAACAGCAAGCAATGCAGGTGTAGAAGCACGGTGGCTAGGAAAAACACCCTAGAAAGGCCAAAACCTAGGAAGAAACCTAGAGAGGAATCAGGCTATGTGGGGTGGCCAGTCCTCTTCTGGCTGTGCCGGGTGGAGATTGTAACAGAGCATGGCCAAGATGTTCAAATGTTCATAAATGACCAGCATGGTCCAATAATAATAAGGCAGAACAGTTGAAACTGGAGCAGCAGCACGGCCAGGTGGACTGGGGACAGCAAGGAGTCATCATGTCAGGTAGTCCTGAGGCATGGTCCTAGGGCTCAGGTGCGCCGAGAGAGAGAAAGAAAGAGAGAATTAGAGAGAGCACACTTAAATTCACACAGGACACCGAATAGGACAGGAGAAGTACTCCAGATATAACAAACTGACCCTAGCCCCCCGACACATAAACTACTGCAGCATAAATACTGGAGGCTGAGACAGGAGGGGTCAGGAGACACTGTGGCCCCATCCAAGGACACCCCCGGACAGGGCCAAACAGGAAGGATATAACCCCACCCACTTTGCCAAAGCACAGCCCCCACACCGCTAGAGGGATATCTTACTAGTGTAGCCAGGAGGTGAGGCCTCATTTAACACAGTAAATTCATCAGGCTTAAGCCATGTTTCAGTCAGGCCAATCACATCAAGATTATGATCAGTGATTAGTTCATTGACTGTAATTGCCTTTGAAGTAAGGGATCTAACATTAAGTAGCCCTATTTTGAGATGTGAGGTATTTATCCTAGTGAGATTGCTAAGGCGAACACCGCCATGTTTAGTTTTGCCCAACCCAGATCAAGGCACAGACACGGTCTCAATGGGGATAGCTGAGCTGACTACACTGACTGTGCTAGTGGCAGACTCCGCTATGCTGGCAGGCTGGTTAACAGCCTGCTGCCTGACCTGAACCCTATTTCATTGTGGAGCTAGAGGAGTTAGAGCCCTGTCTATGTTCATAGATAAGATGAGAGCACCCCTCCAGCTAGGATGGAGTCCGTCACTCCTCAGCAGGTCAGCCTTGGTCCTGTTTGTGGGTGAGTCCCATAAAGAGGGCCAATTATCTACAAATTCTATCTTTTGGGAGGGGCAGAAAACAGTTTTCAACCAGCGATTGAGTTGTGAGACTCTGCTGTAGAGCTCATCACTCCCCCTAACTGGGAGGGGGCCAGAGACAATTACTCGATGCCGACACATCTTTCTAGCTGATTTACACGCAGAAGCTATGTTGCGCTTGGTGATCTCTGACTGTTTCATCCTAACATCGTTGGTGCCGACGTGGATAACAATATCTCTATACTCTCTACACTCGCCAGTTTTAGCTTTAGCCAGCACCATCTTCAGATTAGCCTTGACGTCGGTAGCCCTGCCCCCTGGTAAACAGTGTATGATCGCTGGATGATTTGTTTTAAGTCTAATACTGCGGGTAATGGAATCATGCTCAGGTGGATCACACATTGGATGCCTGACACCTGCTCAATGTTTTTCTGTGATGTGAGGAGAGGAAAACATCGCTCTCCACTGGTTTCCTTGAGGATTGCGACCACATTATATCTGATAAAAGATCCAGAATGCATCAATCTGTCTCGAAGAAGCGTAAAAAGAGAAAAGTTGAGGAAGAAAAACAACAAGAGAAAGCTAGCTACTGTATTATTCTGTTTCGCTTGATTTGTATTGCTATAGTGCTGTGCTACTTTCATTAGCTAGCTATCTACCGAGCGACAACACCTATCTAGTTAGCTTGGCTAGTTAGCTTGGCTAGTTAGCTTGGCTAGTTAGCTTGGCCAGTTAGCTTGGCCAGTTAGCTTGGCTAGTTAGCTTGGCCAGTTAGCTTGGCCAGTTAGCTTGGCTAGTTAGCTTGGCTAGTTAGCTTGGCTAGCTTCTGCAGCATCAATTAAAAAGGGAGTGAGATCATCTCAGCTAGTGACAATTCTATCTCTATGTTAGGTTGGTGTACACTAAACCTGCTGTAGATAGGAGTGTAGTAGATACACCAGTTATTTGACAGTGTCAGACTTCAGACTACACGACGAGATGCTTCTGGGTTAGCCTGGGGCAAGCATTTGTAATCCATTAGACGTCGTCGGTAGGTAACACATGGGATGGGGAAAGGCAGGTGTTCGATTTGATCAAATCATCTAATCTAGAACCTCTAAATAATTTCACCAATAATTAACTTTGGCTAATGATAGATGATTGCATGTCTCATTTTTTCCTTATGAAAGGGCCGTATCTGTCTGAACTTGGGTTCTTGTCTAATTGTATGAATATCCTGCAATCCAATTGAAGGTTGTGTTAACCTAGACAGGTTAATCAGGTAATAATTACTGTAGTGTGAGAACAACACACAGGCCTGAAATGCAAGTCAAATATATGTCAAATATATGAGTGTGAAACATTTCCAGTTCACAACATGTTTTAATAAATGGATAACCACCTCAGTCAGGCAAACCAAGATCACTAACCACCTCAGTCAGACCAACCAAGATCACCAACCACCCAGTCAGGCAAACCAAGATCACCAACCACCCAGTCAGGCCAACCAAGATCACCAACCACCTCAGTCAGGCCAACCAAGATCACCAACCACCCAGTCAGGCCAACCAAGATCACCAACCACCTCAGTCAGGCCAACCAAGAATAACAGCCACACAGTCAGGCCAACCAAGATCGCCAACCAAGATCACCAACCACCTCAGTCAGGCCAACCAAGATCACCAACCACCCAGTCAGGCAAACCAAGATCACCAACCACCCAGTCAGGCCAACCAAGATCACCAACCACCTCAGTCAGCCCAACCAAGAATACCAACCACACAGTCAGGCCAACCAAGATCACCAACCACCTCAGTCAGGCCAACCAAGATCACCAACCACCCAGTCAGGCCAACCAAGATCACCAATCACCCAGCCAGGTAAACCAAGATCACCAACCACCCAGTCAGGTAAACCAAGATGAGCAACCACCCAGTCAGGTAAACCAAGATCACCAACCACCCAGTCAGGTAAACCAAGATCACCAACCACCTCAGTCAGGCCAACCAAGATCACCAACCACCCAGTCAGGTAAACCAAGATCACCAACCACCCAGTCAGGTAAACCAAGATCACCAACCACCTAGTCAGGTAAACCAAGATCACCAACCACCACAGTCAGGTAAACCAAGATCACCAACCACCCAGTCAGGCCAACCAAGATCACCATCCACCCCAGTCAGGTCAACCAACATCACCAACCACCCCAGTCAGGTCAACCAAGACCACAACCACCCCAGTCAGGTAAACCAAGATCACCAACCACTTCAGTCAGGCCAACCAACATCACCAACCACCCCAGTCAGGTCAACCAAGACCACCAATCACCCCAGTCAGGTAAACCAAGATCACCATCCACCCAGGCCAACCAAGATCACAATCCACCCAGTCAGGCCAGTCAGGCCAACCAAGATCATCAACCAGCCAGTCAGGTAAAGCAAGATCACCAACCACCCCAGTCAGGTAAACCAAGATCACCAACCACCTCAGTCAGGCCAACCAAGATCACCAACCACCCAGTCAGGTAAACCAAGATCACCAACCACCCAGTCAGGTAAACCAAGATCACCAACCACCTCAGTCAGGCCAACCAAGATCACCAACAACCCAGTCAGGTAAACCAAGATCACCAACCACCTAGTCAGGTAAACCAAGATCACCAACTACCCCAGTCAGGTAAACCAAGCTCACCAACCACCCCAGTCAGGTCAACCAAGACCACCATCCACCCCAGTCAGGTAAACCAAGATCACCAACCACCCAGTCAGGTAAACCAAGATCACCAACCACCCAGTCAGGTAAACCAAGATCACCAACCACCTCAGTCAGGAAAGTTATGCCTAGTTGGATCACCTACTCAAGTAAGAACAATGCAGTCTTTTGTTTTTGTTAAAAATTGTTCTCAAAGAAGTCATACAAAACGTTAATAGACGGACAATGTGTGCCTGGGTCAATGTGTGCCTGGGTCAATGTGTGCCTGGGTCAATGTGTGCCTGGGTCAATGTGTGCCTGGGTCAATGTGTGCCTGGGACAATATTGGAGTGTTATTGAAACAACATGACAACAGCCCAGAACACACAAAAAACCTGGTGGCAAGAGCTGTGTCTTAAACAGGGGAAAACAATTGACCAGGTGGAAATGTCCCTCGTGGAAATGTCCCTCGTGGAAATGTCCCTCGTGGAAATGTCCCTCGTGGAAATGTCCCTCATCGAAGCAGAGAAGCAGTGGTGGTGAGAGGTACTCACTGGAGGTATTTGCTATTATTCAGTCTTGAGCAGAGAGGAACCTAGCTTTGAGGGGGTCTGTTGACACATTACTTCATCACAACAATAGGAAGTAGAGCTAAATTTCCATGTTCCACCCGGTTTTAAAAAGGAACATGTTAGACATATCAACAGTTGAAAACAACAGGCGACATACCTAGGCAACAACAGGCGACATACCTAGGCAACAACAGGCGACATACCTAGGAAACAACAGGTGACATACCTAGGCAACAACAGGCGACATACCTAGGCAACAACAGGCGACATACCTAGGAAACAACAGGTGACATACCTAGGCAACAACAGGCGACATACCTAGGAAACAACAGGTGACATACCTAGGAAACAACAGGCGACATGCATAGGAAACAACAGGTGACATACCTAGGCAACAACAGGCGACATACCTAGGCAACAACAGGCAACATACCTAGGCAACAACAGGCGACATACCTAGGAAAAATAATACAAAATGCATCGTCTCCTGTATCACTGAGCACAATGGTGGCTGAAATCAAAAACTCAAAGTACCTTTCAATCATTTTGGACTACACCCTAGACACCAGTCAACAGGAGCAGATATCTGTTGTTATGCAAACATTTGGTCTTGAGGAAACTCCAAAGATCTAGGGTTTCTAATAGCCCTTGCAAAGATGGTGCCGACAGAGAGGATCGCATCGCTTCGCGTTCCTAGGAAACTATGCAGTATTTTAATTAATTTTTTATGTACTATTTCTTACACTGTTACCCCAGGAAATCTGAAGTCTTATTACATACAGCCGGGAAGAACTGTTGGATATCAGAGAGACGTCAACTTACCAACATTACGACCAGGAATACAACCAGCACTACGACCAGGATTACAACCAGAACTACGACCAGGAATACAACCAGCACTACGACCAGGATTACAACCAGAACTACGACCAGGATTACAACCAGCACTACGACCAGGAATACAACCAGAACTATGACCAGGAATACGACCAGGATTACAACCAGCACTATGACCAGGAATACAACCAGAACTACGACCAGGACTACGACCAGAAGTACGACCAGGAATACAACCAGCACTACGACCAGGAATACAACCAGCACTACGACCAGGAATACAACCAGCACTACGACCAGGACTACGACCAGAAGTACGACCAGGAATACAACCAGAACTACGACCAGGATTACAACCAGCACTATGACCAGGAATACAACCAGAACTACGACCAGGACTACGACCAGAAGTACGACCAGGAATACAACCAGCACTACGACCATGATTACAACCAGAACTATGACCAGGATTACAACCAGCACTACGACCAGGAATACAACCAGAACTATGACCAGGAATACAACCAGCACTACGACCAGGATTACAACCAGAACTACGACCAGGATTACAACCAGCACTATGACCAGGAATACAACCAGAACTACGACCAGGACTACGACCAGAAGTACGACCAGGAATACAACCAGCACTACGACCAGGATTACAACCAGAACTACGACCAGGATTACAACCAGCACTATGACCAGGAATACAACCAGCACTACGACCAGGACTACGACCAGAAGTACGACCAGGAATACAACCAGCACTACGACCAGGATTACAACCAGAACTACGACCAGGATTACAACCAGCACTATGACCAGGATTACAACCAGCACTACGACCAGGATTACAACCAGCACTACGACCAGGAATACAACCAGAACTATGACCAGGAATACGACCAGGATTACGACCAGAACCATGACCAGGAATACAACCAGAACTACGACCAGGATTACAACCAGCACTACGACCAGGAATACAACCAGCACTACGACCAGGACTACGACCAGAAGTACGACCAGGATTACAACCAGCACTATGACCAGGAATATAACCAGAACTATGACCAGGAATACAACCAGAACTATGACCAGGAATATGACCAGCACTATGACCAGGAATACGACCAGAACTACGACCAGGATTACAACCAGCACTATGACCAGGAATACAACCAGAACTACGACCAGGACTACGACCAGAAGTACGACCAGGAATACAACCAGCACTACGACCAGGAATACAACCAGAACTATGACCAGGAATACGACCAGGATTACGACCAGAACCATGACCAGGAATACAACCAGAACTACAACCAGAACTATGACCAGGAATACGACCAGGAATACGACCAGGAATACGACCAGAACTACGACCAGGAATACGACCAGGAATACGACCAGGAATAGGACCAGGAATACGACCAGGAATAGGACCAGGAACACGACCAGGAATACGACTTTCCCGAAGCGGATCCTTTGTTCGAGCAGATTCCAAAGGCTGACCCACAACAACGTTGCCGTAGGAGAGGTAGACGGAGTGGCCTTCTTGTCAGACTTCGGAGGCGTGCACACCATCCATCGCTTTCGAGTACTTTACTCACTAATGTCCAGTCTCTAGATAACATGGTAGATTACATTAAGGCTAGGGTTGCTTTCCAGAGAGACATCCGTGCACAATTGAGAGCATCCTGTCGGGCTGTATCACCCCCTGGTACGGTAACTGCTCCGCCCACAACCGCATGGCTATCCAGAGGGTGATGCGGTCTGCACAATGCATCACCGGGGGCAAACTACCTGCCCTCCAGGACACCTACACCACCCGATGTCACAGGAAGGCCAAAAAGATCATCAAGGACAACAACCACCCGAGCCACTGCCTGTTCACCCCACTATCATCCAGAAGGCAAGGTCAGTACAGGTGCATCAAAGCAGGGACCGAGAGACTGAAAAACAGCTTCTATCTTAAGGCCATCAGACTGTTAAACAGCCATCAAATCCAATTCTGCTCAGGGCCCCGAAAAAGGCTAGAGCCGGCCCTGAGATAATGATTGTAGAACGTTAGCCTGAGGTGAGAGCATTGGCGGAAGGACACGCACTCACATACACACAAACTCTCTCCTGTACGGACACACACAGAGAACCCAGTATGACATTGGTTCAGCTCCAGAGGGATAGAGGCTGATTGATGTTAAGAGAGTGTGTCTGCATGCACTAGGGACTGATAGATGTTAAGAGTCTCTCTCTAGAGGGAGTGAGGGAGGGAGGGAGGGAGGGAGGGAGGGAGGGAGGTTAAATGTAAAGTTGAATGGGAGCATGTGGTTTACCAACAAGATATCACGAATTGACTTTAGAATTAGACGGTTGTCTGAGCAGACTGACTGAGCAGACCGAGACAGCTGAGCAGACTCTCACACTGACAGTCAGCAGACTCTCACACTGACAGCTGAGCAGACTCTCACACTGACAGCTGAGCAGATTCTCACACTGACAGATGAGCAGACTCTCACACTGACAGTCAGCAGACTCTCACACTGACAGATGAGCAGACTCTCACACTGACAGTCAGCAGACTCTCACACTGACAGTCAGCAGATTCTCACACTGACAGATGAGCAGACTCTCACACTGACAGCTGAGCAGACTCTCACACTGACAGCTGAGCAGACTCTCACACTGAGAGTCAGCAGACTCTCACACTGACAGCTCAGCAGACTCTCACACTGACAGCTGAGCAGACTCTCACACTGACAGTCAGCAGACTCTCACACTGACAGTCAGCAGACTCTCACACTGACAGACAGCAGACTCTCACACTGACAGATGAGCAGACTCTCACACTGACAGCTGAGCAGACTCTCACACTGACAGATGAGCAGACTCTCACACTGACAGTCAGCAGACTCTCACACTGACAGATGAGCAGACTCTCACACTGACAGTCAGCAGATTCTCACACTGACAGATGAGCAGACTCTCACACTGACAGCTGAGCAGACTCTCACACTGAGAGTCAGCAGACTCTCACACTGACAGCTCAGAAGACTCTCACACTGACAGCTGAGCAGACTCTCACACTGACAGTCAGCAGACTCTCACACTGACAGTCAGCAGACTCTCACACTGACAGCTGAGCAGACTCTCACACTGACAGTCAGCAGACTCTCACACTGACAGTCAGCAGACTCTCACACTGACCGCCAGCAGACTCTCACACTGACAGTCAGCAAAGCAGCTGAGCAGACTCCCACACGGACATTTAGCATCACAAATAAACTTTTCTGGATTGTTAACTTATGATGGACATGAGGTCTCAGAGGATTCTATTAGTGAGAAGAGAGAAAAGAGAAGAGAGAGAGAGGGAGAGACAGACAGAGAGAGAGAAAAGAGAAAAGAGAGAAGAGAGAGAGAAACAAAGAGAGAGAAAAAAGAGAAAAAGAGAGAGGAACCTCAGGCTAAAATCTGTTGGACAGAGATGAGAACAGTATGAGGCTGGGTATTATGGGATGTGTACGAGAGTGGAATGGTAGGTAGGGAGTCTGAGAAGTTTCCAGCTACAGGAAATGGATGTGAATCAGACAAAGGAGAACCATTTTGTAGAATATACCACTGGAGGTACAGGTGGAAGTAGCAGGATATGGTTTCGACGGCTTTGAGCGACAACATAAGAGCAGTCGGCCAGCCAGCCAGCCAATCAGCCAGCCAGCCAGCCAATCAGCCAGCCAGCCAGCCAGCCAGTTTAATCCAAAGGTATCGGAGGGTTTGAGGATCCCATGTGGCTCAGTTGGTAGAGCATGGCACTTGCAACTCCAGGGTTGTGGGTTCAAATCCCAAGGGGGACCAGGACAAATGAAAATATATGCACTCATGAACTGTAAGTCGCTCTGGACAAGAGTATCTGCAAAATGACTAAGATGTAAATGTACTGTACTGACATGCTTATTGGATTACGCAACAGAATGTGACAATAACGGTAATTAACAAAGCAGTCGAGACAGCCCAGGTGAATGAAGATAGAGGAAGTTGTTCCACCCCTTTATATTTTCATATATGCAAATGAGGCACAAATCATTTTCTTTGTTTTTAACAAACAAAATATCAAATAAATACCTGATAAATTAGAAAATGTATATAGGAGTAAAGGAAAATAACGCTGAAATCCCACCAAAGCCCCTCAACTCCATCCATCATTTGTCCGTGCCAGTAAATATTGTTTGAGATATTATTCAGTCAATATCTGATTTAAAAATCTATCCGTTTGGAATATGTTCATCCGTTGTCCAATTGTTGCATTGATTGTAATTGTTAGCCAGCCAGCCATCCAGTCAGGCAGTCATCCAGTCAGCCAGTCAATCAGCCAGCCAGCCAGCCAGTCAGATAGTAATCCAGACAGTCAGCCAACCAACCAGTCATCCAGTCAGTCAGATAGTCAGCCAGTCAGTCAGAAAGTCAGCCAGTCTATCAGTCAGTCAGTCATCCAGTCAGTCAGCCAGTCAGTCAGACAACCAGTCAGATAGTCAGAAAGTCATCCAGTCAGTCAGCCAGTCTACCAGTCAGCCAGTCATCCAGTCAGCCAGTCATCCAGTCTGCCACTCTACCAGTCAGCCAGTCAGCCAGTCTACCAGTCAGTCAGTCAGTCATCCAGCCAGTCAGCCAGTCAGTCAGAAAACCAGTCAGATAGTCAGAAAGTCATCTAGTCAGTCAGCCAGTCTACCAGTTTACCAGTCAGCCAGTCATCCAGTCAGCCAACCAGTCAGCCAGTCAGACAGTCATCCAGTCAGCCACTCTACCAGTCAGCCAGCCTACCAGTCATCCAGTCTACCAGTCAGCCAGTCAGTCATCTATTCAACCAGTCATCCAGTCAGCCACCAGCTAGTCTACCAGTCTACCAGTCAGCCCGTCCTCCAGTCAGCCAGTCAGCCAGTCATCCAGTCTGCCAGTCTGCCAGCCATCCAGTCATCCAGTCTACTAGTCAGCCAATCAGTCATCTATTCAACCAGTCATCCAGTCTACCAGTCATCCAGTCAGCCACCAGCTAGTCTACCAGTCTACCAGTCAGCCCATCCTCCAGTCAGCCAGTCATCCAGTCTGCCAGTCTGCCAGTCTGCCAGTCTGCCAGTCAGCCAGTCATCCAGTCTACTAGTCAGCCAGTCAGCCAGCCAGCCATTCAATCAGTCATCCAGTCAGCCAGGTAGCCAGTCTACCAGTCAGTCAGTCAGTCATCCAGTCAGTCATCCAGCCAGTCAGCCAGTCAGTCAGAAAACCAGTCAGATAGTCAGAAAGTCATCCAGTCAGTCAGCCAGTCTACCAGTTTACCAGTCAGCCAGTCATCCAGTCAGCCAACCAGTCAGCCAGTCAGCCAGTCATCTAGTCAGCCACTCTACCAGTCAGCCAGCCTACCAGTCATCCAGTCTACCAGTCAGCCAGTCAGTCATCTATTCAACCAGTCATCCAGTCTACCAGTCATCCAGTCAGCCACCAGCTAGTCTACCAGTCTACCAGTCAGCCCGTCCTCCAGTCAGCCAGTCATCCAGTCTGCCAGTCTGCCAGTCAACCAGTCATCCAGTCATCCAGTCTACTAGTCAGCCAGTCAGCCATCTATTCAACCAGTCATCCAGTCTACCAGTCATCCAGTCAGCCACCAGCTAGTCTACCAGTCTACCAGTCAGCCCATCCTCCAGTCAGCCAGTCTGCCAGTCAGTCAGTCAGCCAGCCAGCCATTCAATCAGTCATCCAGTCAGCCAGTCAGCCAGTCTGCCAGTCTGCCAGCCATCCAGTCTACCAATCTACCAATTTGGTAGACTGGTAGACTGTTAGCCAATTTACTTGTTTAACAGTCTACCAGTGTACCAGTCAACCAGTCAGCCAGTTAGCCAGTTCACCAGGCAGCCAGTCTACCAGTCAGTCAGCCAGTCTACCAGTCAGTCAGCCAGTGTACCAGTCATCCAGTCAGCCAGTCAGCCAGTCACCAGTTATCCAGTCAGCCAGTCTACCAGTCAGTCAGCCATTCGGCCAGTCATCCAGTCTACCAGTCAGCCAGTCTACCAGACAGCCAGTCTACCATTTAGTCAGTCAGCCATCCAGTCAGCCAGTCTACCAGTCAGTCAGCCAGTCTACAAGTCATCCAGGCCACCAGTCAGTCAGCCAGTCTACCAGTAAGTCAGCCAGTCTACCAGTCAGACAGTCTACCAGTAAGCCAGTCTACCAGTCAGTCAGCCAGTCAGCCAGTCAGTCAGCCAGTCTACTAGTCAGTCAGCCAGTCTACCAGTCAGTCAGCCAGTCTACCAGTCAGCCAGTCAGTCAGCCAGTCTACCAGTCAGTCAGCCAATCTACCAGTCAGCCAGTCTACCAGTCAGTCAGCCAGTCTACCAGTCAGCCAGTCTACCAGTCAGCCAGTCAGCCAGTCAGTCAGCCAGTCTACCAGTCAGTCAGTCAGTCAGCCAGTCAGTCAGCCAGTCAGCCAGTCTACCAGTCAGCCAGTCTACCAGTCAGCCAGTCTACCAGTCAGCCAGTCAGCCAGTCTACCAGTCAGTCAGCCAGTCTACCAGTCAGTCAGCTAGTCTACCAGCCAGTCTACCAGTCAGCCAGTCTACCAGCCAGTCTACCAGTCAGCCAGTCTACCAGTCAGCCAGTCTACCTGTCAGTCAGCCAGTCTTCCAGCCGGTCTACCAGTCAGTCAGCCAGTCTACCAGCCAGTCTACCAGCCAGTCAGCCAGTCTACCAGCCAGTCTACCAGTCAGCCAGTCTACCAGCCAGTCTACCAGTCAGCCAGTCTACCAGTCAGTCTACCAGTCAGTCTACCAGTCAGCCAGTCAGCCAGTCAGCCAGTCAGCCAGTCAGCCAGTCTACCAGTCTACCAGTCAGTCTACCAGTCAGTCAGCCAGTCAGTCAGTCAGCAGGTAGGCCGGTCAGGTGGAGCAGAGAGAGCAGAGAGCAGAGTGGTGGCTACTATCATATAAGCTGGTGCTAAGGTACAAAAGTCTGTTGACACTCTGATCCCTAGCATCTCACCTCAGTAGCAGATGAGGGACAACACAGTAGGTGACTTCAGCCAGTCTGCCTCCCCTCTGAGCTCTACCCTGTTGATGGTCCGATCCCTAGCATCTCACCTCAGTAGCAGATGAGGGACAACATAGCAGGTGACCTGAGCCAGTCTGCCTCCTCGTTCTGCTTTTGATGTGCTGACAGTCTAGTGTCTGTTTATCTGACCTCACAACAGGCCTAAATGAGATTAGGATGACCCTGAGGTGTAGTGTAGCAGTTGACCTTGGTCTCGTCTGGTCCCTGTTTATCTCACTTCACAACAAGACAATCATCTGAGAGGGAGTGGGAAGAGCTCAGCCTGTATAATTCAGGTATAACACATAAGGTGGAGGGAAGGTAGGTTATCTCACTTCACAACAAGACAATCATCTGAGAGGGAGTAGGAAGAGCTCAGCCTGTATAATTTAGGTATAACACATAAGGTGGAGTGAGAGTAGGTTGTCTCACTTCACAACAAGCCTACTATATACTGTAAAAAGGGGGTCCTGAGTCCTGGGCCTCTCCTGCAAGGTGTTCTCTGGTGTATTACTATAATACCCACCTCAGACCCTCAGACCCTCAGCCCCTCAGCCCCTCAGTCCCTTAGCCCCTCAGACCCTTAGTCCCTCAGTCTGAGGGACTAAGGGTCTGAGGGACTGAGGGTCCTCAGCCCCTTAGTCCCTCAGACCCTCAGCCCCTCTGACCCTTAGCCCCTCAGCCCCTCAGACCCTTAGACCCTCAGACCCTCAGACCCTCATACCCTTAGCCCCTCAGAACCTCAGACCCCCAGACCCTTAGACCCTCAGACACTCAGACCCTCAGACCCTCAGCCCCTTAGCCCCTCAGACCCTCAGCCCCTCAGAACCTCAGACCCATAGTCCCTCAGACCCTTAGTCCCTCAGACCCTCAGACCCTTAGTCCCTCAGACCCTTAGACCCTCAGACCCTTAGCCCCTCAGCCCCTCAGCCCCTCAGTCCCTCAGACCCTTAGTCCCTCAGACCCTCAGACCTTCAGTCCCTCAGACCCTCAGCCCCTCAGACCCTCAGACCCTCAGACCCTTAGTCCCTCAGACCCTCAGACCCTCAGTCCCTCAGGCCCTCAGTCCCTCAGACCATCAGACCCTCAGACCATCAGACCCTCAGACCCTTAGTCCCTCAGACCCTCAGATCCTCAGACCATCAGACCCTCAGACTCTCAGTCCCTCAGACCCTCAGTCCCTCAGACACTCAGACCCTTAGCCCCTCAGACCCTCAGACCCTTAGCCCCTCAGACCATCAGACCCTCAGTCCCTCAGACCCTTAGTCCCTCAGCCCCTCATACCCTCAGACCATCAGACCCTCAGTCCCTCAGACCCTTAGTCCCTCAGACCCTTAGACCCTCAGACCTTCAGACCCTCAGACTCTCAGTCCCTCAGACCCTCAGTCCCTCAGACCCTCAGACCCTTAGCCCCTCAGACCCTTAGTCCCTCAGACCCTCAGACCATCAGACCCTCAGACCCTCAGACCATCAGACCCTCAGACCCTCAGTCCCTCAGACCCTTAGTCCCTCAGACCCTCAGACCCTTGGACCCTCAGCCCCTCAGCCCCTCAGCCCCTCAGTCCCTCAGCCCCTCAGCCCCTCAGCCCCTCAGACCCTTAGTCCCTCAGACCATCAGACTATTTATAGTCCTCAGACCCTCAGATATTTATATCACAATCCCCCACACACGCATGCACACACACACACACACGAACGCACATGCACGGACACACAGAGACAGAGTGAGAGGTTTGGAGAGACAGAGAGGTTTAGTTAGAGTGAGAGGTTTAGATAGACAGAGTGAGAGGTTTGGAGAGGGATGGCTCTATAAGAGTACACTACCTGGCTTTATTATTGTGGAACTTGTGTGATAGTAGATAGAGACAGAGAGGTTTAGACAGAGAGAGAGGTTTAAAGACACTACCTGGCTTTATTATTGTGGAACTTGTGTGATAGTAGATAGAGACAGAGAGGTTTAGACAGAGAGAGAGGTTTAAAGACACTACCTGGCTTTATTATTGTGGAACTTGTGTGAGTGTCATATTTACCGTTCACTATTTAATGTTTATTTCACTTTTGTTTATCCATTTCACTTGCTTTGGCAATATAAACATATGTTGCCCTTGCCAATAACCCCCCTGAATTGAACAGAGCGAGAGAGAGCGAGAGAGACAGAGAGACAGAGAGACAGAGAGAGAGACAGAGAGAGAGACAGAGAGACAGAGAGACAGAGAGAGACAGAGAGAGAGACAGAGAGAGAGTAAAGGAGAGAGAGAGAGAGGGAGAGAGAGAGGGAGGGAGAGAGACAGAGAGAGACAGAGAGAGACAGAGAGAGAGAGAGACAGAGAGACAGAGAGACAGAGAGACAGAGAGACAGAGAGAGACAGAGAGAGAGACAGAGAGACAGAGAGAGCGAGAGAGACAGAGAGACAGAGAGAGAGACAGAGAGAGACAGAGAGAGAGAGAGACAGAGAGACAGAGAGACAGAGAGACAGAGAGACAGAGAGACAGAGAGAGAGACAGAGAGACAGAGAGAGCGAGAGAGACAGAGAGACAGAGAGAGAGACAGAGAGACAGAGAGAGAGACAGAGAGACAGAGAGAGCGAGAGAGACAGAGAGACAGAGAGAGAGACAGAGAGAGAGACAGAGAGAAAGAGATAGAAAGAGAGATAGAAAGAGAGAGATAGAAAGAGAGAGAGAGAGAGAGAGAGAGAGAGAGAGAGAGTAAAAGGGAGTGGTAGGATGATGAATGTTTGAGAAATAATCAGCAGCTCTGGACATTGTTTGGCCTGTTGTGTTTCACTGTTGTCTCAAGGACATTGCAGACAGTTATTGTTTGATGAATCTTTGACCCGTATTCAGTTGAACCTGTCATTGTTTATGACCCATCTTTGCTTGCATGGGCACACACACACACACACACACACACACACACACACACACACACACACACACACACACACACACACACACCCTCATTGTTCTAAACACATTTTCCATTCAATGTGTACTCCACCTAATATTAGTTGTGGCAGTAGTAGTTTACGCTAAATATAGTCTGTGATTTAATCTGACCACTGGAAAAAGAGCAACTGCCAAAGTTACTGTAACAGACCTACTGGTGTGGAACGGTTTCAGATACTGTAACAGACCTACTGGTGTGGAACGGTTTCAGCTACTGTAACAGACCTACTGGTGTGGAACGGTTTCAGCTACTGTAACAGATCTACTGGTGTGGAACGGTTTCAGCTACTGTAACAGACCTACTGGTTTGACTGAATGTGGAACGGTTTCAGCTACTGTAACAGACCTACTGGTGTGACTGAATGTGGAGCGGTTTCTGCTACTGTATGTGTCCAGACCACAGTCTGTGTGTTGGCAGGTATCTCTCAGTCTGTCTGTTTGTGATGATAAAATGTCATTTGGAGGGATTATGGGGATTATGTCTCCATCTAAACACACACAGCCCTGTCAACAACATCCTGTGTGAAGAGACAAATACCCTGCATTGAACATCAACAAGCAAATATTGTCTGAAAGTTTTGACTATTACAGAGCCTTTCAGAAACTATGTGCTCTCTTTGACTTTGTGTTACAGCCTGAATTTAAATGGATTGCATTTAGATTTCGGGTCACTGATCTACACACAATTGTATTTTTTTTATTTTACCTTATTTTACCTTTACCTTTTTTTAACAATAACAAGGTGTGCAAAGCTCTTAGAGACTTACCCAGAAAGACTCACAGCTGTAATCCCTCTTAGAGACTCACCCAGAAAGACTCACAGCTGTAATCACTCTTAAAGACTCACCCGGAAAGACTCACAGCTGTAATCACTGAGAGACTTACCCAGAAAGACTAACAGCTGTAATCAGTCTTAGAGACTCACCCAGAAAGACTCACAGCTGTAATCAGTCTTAGAGACTCACCCAGAGACTCACAGCTGTAATCACTGAGAGACTTACCCAGAAAGACTCACAGCTGTAATCAGTCTTAGAGACTCACCCAGAAAGACTCACAGCTGTAATCACTGAGAGACTTACCCAGAAAGACTCACAGCTGTAATCAGTCTTAGAGACTTACCCAGAAAGACTCACAGCTGTAATCACTGAGAGACTTACCCAGAAAGACTCACAGCTGTAATCAGTCTTAGAGACTTACCCAGAAAGACTCCCAGCTATAATCACTCTTAGAGACTTACCCAGAAAGACTCCCAGCTATAATCACTCTTAGAGACTTACCCAGAAAGACTCCCAGCTATAATCACTCTTAGAGACTTACCCAGAAAGACTCCCAGCTGTAATCACTGAGAGACTTACCCAGAAAGACTCCCAGCTGTAATCAGTCTTAGAGACTTACCCAGAAAGACTCCCAGCTGTAATCAGTCTTAGAGACTTACCCAGAAAGACTCCATTTGAGGGTATTACGTGTTATTTATTAACCATTTACTAATTACAACCGTTTTTTGTCCATAGTCCCACTATCTTAGGAGACCGGACATATTGGGACAAATCTATTTCTACGTGCATTAAAGTGGTTAAAGGGTTAGTATTTGGTCCTATATTCATAGCACACAATGATTACATCACGCTGGTGACTCTACCAACTTGTTGGATGCCTTTGCTGTTTGTTTTGGTCGTGTTTCACATCATTTTGTGTTCAATAGAAATTAATGGTAAATAATACATTGTATCATCGTTAGGAATATGGGACATAAAACTAAAGTAAAAATACCCTCAAATTAAAGCTGAGAGTCTTTAACCTCATAGTCATTGTATAATTTCAAAATCAAAGTGCTGGAGTCAAGAGGTCCACCAAATGTGTCACTGTCCCAGTAATTACTGAGGGTAACGTCTGCTAAGTTAAAACTAAGAATAAGAAAGGGCTTTGCTCCAACCAATTCAATGTCTCATGAATCGATCCTAAATACGTCTTCACTGTCTATACACCTTAGAGGTTTAGAGTTAAAGACATGCTCCGGAACTTTGGCTAGTTAAAGACATGCTCCGGAACTTTGGCTAGTTAAAGACATGCTCCGGAACTTTGGCTAGTTAAAGACATGCTCCGGAACTTTGGCTAGTTAAAGATATGCTCCGGAACTTTGGCTAGTTAAAGACATGCTTCGGAACTTTGGCTGGTTAAAGACGTGCTCTGGAACTTTGGCTAGTTAAAGATGCTCCGGAACTTTGGCTAGTTAAAGACATGCTTCGGAACTTTGGCTGGTTAAAGACGTGCTCTGGAACTTTGGCTAGTTAAATACATGCTCCGGAACTTTGGCTGGTTAAAGACGTGCTCTGGAACTTTGGCTAGTTAAAGACATGCTCCGGAACTTTGGCTAGTTAAAGACATGCTCCGGAACTTTGGCTAGTTAAAGACATGCTCCGGAACTTTGGCTAGTTAAAGACATGCTCCGGAACTTTGGCTAGTTAAAGACATGCTTCGGAACTTTGGCTGGTTAAAGACGTGCTCTGGAACTTTGGCTAGTTAAAGATGCTCCGGAACTTTGGCTAGTTAAAGACATGCTTCGGAACTTTGGCTGGTTAAAGACGTGCTCTGGAACTTTGGCTAGTTAAAGACATGCTCCGGAACTTTGGCTAGTTAAAGACATGCTCCGGAACTTTGGCTAGTTAAAGACATGCTCCGGAACTTTGGCTGGTTAAAGACGTGCTCTGGAACTTTGGCACGTTAAAGACATGCTCCGGAACTCGAACCCTCAACCTTCAAGATCGAGGTCCGGCACCCTATCGACTGTGCCGCAAAGCATGCTCGTGCGTCAGGGTCGATTTCCGTGCTTATAAACCCAGAGTTGTTACAATACACTTAGTGTGAAGGGACTTGATCCTTAGAAAGGAATGCATAGCAGAATAATGCACAGTAAGGTCTGTTACATGTCCAGACAGGATCCATAGCAGCACAGTAAGGTCTGCTACATGTCCAGACAGGATCCACAGCAGCACAGTAAGGTCTGCTACATGTCCAGACAGGATTCACAGCAGCACAGTAAGGTCTGCTACATGTCCAGACAGGATCCATAGCAGCACAGTAAGGTATGCTACATGTCCAGACAGGATCCACAGCAGCACAGTAAGGTCTGCTGCGTGTCCAGACAGGATCCACAGCAGCACAGTAAGGTCTGCTACGTGTCCAGACAGGATCCACAGCAGCACAGTAAGGTCTGCTACATGTCCAGACAGGATCCACAGCAGCACAGTAAGGTCTGCTACATGTCCAGACAGGATCCACAGCAGCACAGTAAGGTCTGCTACATGTCCAGACAGGATCCACAGCAGCACAGTAAGGTCTGCTACGTGTCCAGACAAGGTCCACTGCAGCACAGTAAGGTCTGCTACATGTCCAGACAGGATTCACAGCAGCACAGTAAGGTCTGCTACATGTCCAGACAGGATCCACAGCAGCACAGTAAGGTCTGCTACATGTCCAGACAGGATCCACAGCAGCACAGTAAGGTCTGCTACGTGTCCAGACAGGATCCACAGCAGCACAGTAAGGTCTGCTACATGTCCAGACAGGATCCACAGCAGCACAGTAAGGTCTGCTACATGTCCAGACAGGATCCACAGCAGCACAGTAAGGTCTGCTACATGACCAGACAGGATCCACAGCAGCACAGTAAGGTCTGCTACATGTCCAGACAGGATCCACAGCAGCACAGTAAGGTCTGCTACATGTCCAGACAGGATCCACAGCAGCACAGTAAGGTCTGCTACATGTCCAGACAGGATCCACAGCAGCACAGTAAGGTCTGCTACATGTCCAGACAGGATCCACAGCAGCACAGTAAGGTCTGCTACATGTCCAGACAGGATCCACAGCAAGCACAGTAAATGACAGTACCTCGTACCCTACCAATCCACTCACTCTTTCATGGGGAAACAGGTTTCTCAGCCGCCTGGGGGCTTTACGCGTATCATTTTTCTCTTTCCATATACTTACCATTCACTGTTCAACTCTTATCTTCAAACTGTCATTTAAACGTTCTCATATTCAGGTAGGTACGCAGACATTTCTCATTTTGCTGCTTCATATGCTTTGAATAAAATGTTTTTGAGGCTCAGAGGTACTGTAGTTGCTATGCTGTATTAAGCAGATAACATGGTTTGTCAGTAAATGGAGGTGGATTACTCCCAACGTGTGGAAACATAGTGAGTGTGACCAATAACTCTGATACATGTACAGTGCCATCAGACAGTAGAGCCATCAGACAGTAGAGCCATCAGACAGTAATGCCATCAGACAGTAGAGCCATCAGACAGTCAGACAGTAGAGCCATCAGACAGTAGAGCCATCAGACAGTAGAGCCATCAGACAGTCAGACAGTAGAGCCATCAGACAGTAGAGCCATCAGATAGTAGTGCCATCAGACAGTAGTGCCATCAGACAGTAGAGTCATCAGACAGTAGAGCCATCAGACAGTAGAGCCATCAGACAGTCAGACAGTAGAGCCATCAGACAGTAGAGCCATCAGACAGTAGAGCCATCAGACAGTCAGACAGTAGTGCCATCAGACAGTAGAGCCATCAGACAGTAGTGCCATCAGACAGTAGAGCCATCAGACAGTAGTGCCATCAGACAGTAGAGCCATCAGACAGTAGAGCCATCAGACAGTAGAGCCATCAGATAGTAGAGCCATCAGATAGTAGTGCCAACAGACAGTAGAGCCATCAGACAGTAATGCCATCAGACAGTAGAGCCATCAGACAGTCAGACAGTAGAGCCATCAGACAGTAGAGCCATCAGACAGTCAGACAGTAGAGCCATCAGACAGTAGAGCCATCAGATAGTAGTGCCATCAGACAGTAGTGCCATCAGACAGTAGAGTCATCAGACAGTAGAGCCATCAGACAGTAGAGCCATCAGACAGTCAGACAGTAGAGCCATCAGACAGTAGAGCCATCAGACAGTAGAGCCATCAGACAGTCAGACAGTAGTGCCATCAGACAGTAGAGCCATCAGACAGTAGTGCCATCAGACAGTGGTGCCATCAGACAGTAGAGCCATCAGACAGTAGAGCCATCAGACAGTAGAGCCATCAGACAGTAGAGCCATCAGATAGTAGAGCCATCAGATAGTAGTGCCAACAGACAGTAGAGCCATCAGACAGTAATGCCATCAGACAGTTGAGCCATCAGACAGTAGAGCCATCAGACAGTAATTCCATCAGACAGTAGAGCCATCAGACAGTCAGACAGTAGAGCCATCAGACAGTAGAGCCATCAGATAGTAGTGCCATCAGACAGTAGTGCCATCAGACAGTAGAGTCATCAGACAGTAGAGCCATCAGACAGTAGAGCCATCAGATAGTAGTGCCATCAGACAGTAGAGCAATCAGACAGTAATTCCATCAGACAGTAGAGCCATCAGACAGTAGAGCCATCAGACAGTAGAGCCATCAGATAGTAGTGCCAACAGACAGTAGAGCCATCAGACAGTAATGCCATCAGACAGTTGAGCCATCAGACAGTCAGACAGTTGAGCCATCAGACAGTCAGACAGTAGAGCCATCAGACAGTAGAGCCATCAGACAGTAGAGCCATCAGACAGTAGAGCCATCAGATAGTAGTGCCACCAGACAGTAGTGCCATCAGACAGTAGTGCCATCAGACAGTAGAGCCATCAGACAGTAGAGCCATCAGATAGTAGTGCCATCAGACAGTAGAGCCATCAGACAGTAGTGCCATCAGACAGTAGAGCCATCAGACAGTAGAGCCATCAGACAGTAGAGCCATCAGATAGTAGAGCCATCAGACAGTAATGCCATCAGACAGTTGAGCCATCAGACAGTTGAGCCATCAGACAGTAGTGTCATAAGACAATAGAGCCATCAGACAGTTGTACCATCAGACAGTAGAGCCATCAGACAGTAGAGCCATCAGACAGTAGAGCCATCAGACAGTCAGACAGTAGAGCCATCAGACAGTAGAGCCATCAGATAGTAGTGCCATCAGACAGTAGTGCCATCAGACAGTAGAGTCATCAGACAGTAGAGCCATCAGACAGTAGAGCCATCAGATAGTAGTGCCATCAGACAGTAGAGCAATCAGACAGTAATTCCATCAGACAGTAGAGCCATCAGACAGTAGAGCCATCAGACAGTAGAGCCATCAGATAGTAGTGCCAACAGACAGTAGAGCCATCAGACAGTAATGCCATCAGACAGTTGAGCCATCAGACAGTCAGACAGTTGAGCCATCAGACAGTCAGACAGTAGAGCCATCAGACAGTAGAGCCATCAGACAGTAGAGCCATCAGATAGTAGTGCCACCAGACAGTAGAGCCATCAGACAGTAGAGCCATCAGATAGTAGTGCCATCAGACAGTAGAGCCATCAGACAGTAGTGCCATCAGACAGTAGAGCCATCAGACAGTAGAGCCATCAGACAGTAGAGCCATCAGATAGTAGAGCCATCAGACAGTAATGCCATCAGACAGTTGAGCCATCAGACAGTTGAGCCATCAGACAGTAGTGTCATAAGACAATAGAGCCATCAGACAGTTGTACAGTTATACAGCATGGAGGCTACAGTACCACAGCATGTCTACTTAATACAACAGAGGCTACAGTACCACATCATGTCTACTTAATACAGCATGGAGGCTACAGTACCACAGCATGTCTACTTAATACAGCATGGAGGCTACAGTACCACAGCATGTCTACTTAATACAACATAGAGGCTACAGTACCACAGCATGTCTACTTAATACAGCATGGAGGCTACAGTACCACAGCATGTCTACTTAATACAGCATGGAAGCTACAGCACCACAGCATGTCTACTTAATACAGCATGGAAGCTAAATAAGAGTGCTAAATTACTAGAAAATCAATTCAAGGAAGCAGCTAGCTGGTCTTAGAGGTAGAGCAGGAGGAGGGGTAGGAGACACCACAACCCAGAATCAAAGACATTGTCATTAACATTCCCGCTGAGGGTGTTTAATGATTAATCAACCTCAATCAATTCAAAGTTAAAATCTAAATTAGCAATGTTAAAGGAGGTTAATCTGCTCTCGAAGGCCACGCACGACTACTGAACTGATAGCATTAGAGTTATTAAATAAGGTTCATTAAAGACCGAGGGCATTGCTTTTGGCTTTTAAAAGGTAATTTGAGTTTGAGCCAACCTGCAGAGCGTCGTTTACCGTGGATTTGATATCCGTAAATGTATAGGGTTTCAATGAAGACAGGTTTAGACTGAAGGAAGTGTCTGAAACACACTAGTGAAACACAGTGATATTATTCAGTTGTGTTATAGCCCTCACATTAACATCTAGACCTCGAAGCCAGATCTACCGCTTTTTTTTCCTAGGGCACCTGGTGCAATAATTGACCACGTAGAGCAGAAAGCCAGCGAAAGGTAAAAGTTGAATAGACGTAGTATTGATAGTCAGTGTTCATTCCAGGCTATAGCCTGGTATTGTACGGTATTGTAGGCAACACGATCCCTAGATGATCCTGGACGCTGACAGCTGCTCCGATCAGATAATGTTTTCCCCACTCTATATCTAAATGATGTTTATTATCAAATGATCCAAATGATCCTCTATTTGCCATTTTCTGCTCTAATCAAATCAGCCTCCCATTATCCAGATGAGCCTGAGATTGAATTAGAAAATACTTGTTCTGTAATAAGGAATCAGCGATGTATCTCTGACTGGGGAGGGATGTAGAGAGCTGGGATAACAATAGGTTTACAGATGAGGATCAGATTGTGCTGGCACCAAGCCTGGAATATCAGATATAGGAGGATACATCCCAAATGGATCCCTATTCCTATTCCCTATGGACCGGCCCCACTCTATAATAGTGCACTACACACAGACACTGTCTCACAAGTAAACAGAACGCCCTGACCATAGAGAGCCCCTGTTTCTCTATGGTGTAGTAGGTCAGGGCATGACTAGGGAGTATTCTAGTTTATAATTTCTATGTTGTGTTCTAGTTTATATTTTCTATGTTGGTGTTTTGTATGATTCCCAATTAGAGGCAGCTGTGAATCCTGTCTGGACATCGTCCATTATTGGGGATCATATTTAAGTAGCTAATTTTCCCACCTGTGTTTGTGGGATATTGTTTTGTGTTTAACCACGTAGTCACGTTTAGTTGTTCGGTTATTGATATATTTTGTTTTGTTTATCTTTCACTTTGAAATATAATATGTGGAATTCAACATCCGCTGTGCCTTGGTCCCGTTCTTACGGTGACACAGAAGCAAAGACGACAAGGACATTATTCAAGATGTCCTGTTTAAAACACTGATTGACATATACTGTAGAGGTAGTGCAGGATTATACGTGGGAAGATATTCCAGAAAACAGTAGATTTATGGATAAATAAACATGAACATTATGAGTTGAGTAATAGTTTCATAGCGCTGCTCTATACTAGGCACACTGTGCTCTTTACAAGCCCTTAAACAACAATGTTTTAAGATGTTAAGTTAAAGAGTCAATGTGGAGGCTATATACAGCGTATTACGGGTACAGAGTCAATGTGGAGGCTATATACAGGGTATTACGGTACAGAGTCAATGTGGAGGCTATATACAGGGTATTACGGTACAGAGTAAATGTGGAGACTATATACAGGGTATTACGGTACAGAGTCAATGTGGAGGCTATATACAGCGTATTACGGTACAGAGTCAATGTGGAGGCTATATACAGGGTATTACGGTACAGAGTCAATGTGGAGGCTATATACAGGGTATTACGGTACAGAGTCAATGTGGAGGCTATATACAGGGTATTACGGTACAGAGTCAATGTGGAGGCTATATACAGGGTATTACGGTACAGAGTCAATGTGGAGGCTATATACAGGGTATTACGGTACAGAGTCAATGTGGAGGCTATATACAGGGTATTACGGTACAGAGTCAATGTGGAGGCTATATACAGGGTATTACGGTACAGAGTCAATGTGGAGGCTATATACAGGGTATTACGGTACAGAGTCAATGTGGAGGCTATATACAGGGTATTACGGTACAGAGTCAATGTGGAGGCTATATACAGGGTATTACGGTACAGAGTCAATGTGGAGGCTATATACAGGGTATTACGGTACAGAGTCAATGTGGAGGCTATATACAGGAGGTACTGGTACAGAGTCAATGTGGAGACTATATACAGGGTATTACGGTACAGAGTCAATGTGGAGGCTATATACAGGGTATTACGGTACAGAGTCAATGTGGAGGCTATATACAGGGTATTACGGTACAGAGTCAATGTGGAGGCTATATACAGGGTATTACGGTACAGAGTCAATGTGGAGGCTATAGTACAGGGGGGGTACCGGTAAAGAGTCAATGTGGAGGCTATATACAGGGTATTACGGTACAGAGTCAATGTGGAGGCTATATACAGGGTATTACGGTACAGAGTCAATGTGGAGGTTATATACAGGGTATTACGGTACAGAGTCAATGTGGAGGCTATATACAGGGTATTACGGGTACAGAGTCAATGTGGAGGTTATATACAGGGTATTACGGTACAGAGTCAATGTGGAGGCTATATACAGGGTATTACGGTACAGAGTCAATGTGGAGGCTATATACAGGGGGTACCGGTACAGAGTCAATGTGGAGGCTATATACAGGGGGTACCAGTACAGAGTCAATGTAGAGGCTATATACAGGGGGTACCGGTACAGAGTCAATGTGGAGGCTATATACAGGGGGTACCAGTACAGAGTCAATGTGGAGGCTATATACAGGGTATTACGGTACAGAGTCAATGTGGAGGCTATATACAGGTATTACGGTACAGAGTCAATGTGGAGGCTATATACAGGGTGTTATGGTACAGAGTCAATGTGGAGGCTATATACAGGGTATTACGGTACAGAGTCAATGTGGAGGCTATATACAGGGTATTACGGTACAGAGTCAATGTGGAGGCTATATACAGGGGTACCGGTACAGAGTCAATGTGGGGGCTATATACAGGGGGTACCAGTACAGAGTCAATGTGGAGGCTATATACAGGGGGTACCGTACAGAGTCAATGAGGAGGCTATATACAGGGTATTACGGTACAGAGTCAATGTGGAGGCTATATACAGGGTATTACGGTACAGAGTCAATGTGGAGGCTATATACAGGGTATTACGGTACAGAGTCAATGTGGAGGCTATATACAGGGTATTACGGTACAGAGTCAATGTGGAGGCTATATACAGGGTATTACGGTACAGAGTCAATGTGGAGGCTATATACAAGGGTATTACGGTACAGAGTCAATGTGGAGGCTATATACAGGGTATTACGGTACAGAGTCAATGTGGAGGCTATATACAGGGTATTACGGTACAGAGTCAATGTGGAGGCTATATATCAGGGGTTACCGGTACAGAGTCAATGTGGGGGCTATATACAGGGGGTACCAGTAACAGAGTCAATGTGGAGGCTATATACAGGGGTACCGGTACAGAGTCCAATGTGGAGGCTATATACAGGGGTATTACGGTACAGAGTCAATGTGGAGGCTATATACAGGGTATTACGGTACAGAGTCAATGTGGAGGCTATATACAGGGTGTTACGGTACAGAGTCAATGTGGAGGCTATATACAGGGTACAGAGTCAATGTGGAGGCTATATAACAGGGTATTACGGTACAGAGTCATGTGGAGGCTATATACAGGGTATTACGGTACAGAGTCAATGTGGAGACTATATACAGGGGGTACGTACAGAGTCAATGTGGGGGCTATATACAGGGGGTACCAGTACAGAGTCAATGTGGAGGCTATATATAGGGGGTACCGGTACAGAGTCAATGTGGAGGCTATATACAGGGTATTACGGTACAGAGTCAATGTGGAGGCTATATACAGGGTATTACGGTACAGAGTCAATGTGGAGGCTATATACAGGGTGTTACGGTACAGAGTCAATGTGGAGGCTATATACAGGGTACAGAGTCAATGTGGAGGCTATATACAGGGTATTACGGTACAGAGTCAATGTGGAGGCTATATACAGGGTATTACGGTACAGAGTCAATGTGGAGGCTATATACAGGGTATTACGGTACAGAGTCAATGTGGAGGATATATACAGGGTATTACGGTACAGAGGCAATGTTGGAGGCTATATACAGGGTATTACGGTACAGAGTCAATGTGGAGGCTATATACAGGGTATTACGTACAGAGTCAATGTGGAGGCTATATACAGGGTATTACGGTACAGAGTCAATGTGGAGGCTATATACAGGGTATTACGGTACAGAGTCAATGTGGAGGCTATATACAGGGTATTACGGTACAGAGTCAATGTGGAGGCTATATACAGGGTATTACGGTACAGAGTCAATGTGGAGGCTATATACAGGGTGTTACGGTACAGAGTCAATGTGGAGACTATATACAGGGGGTACCGGTACAGAGTCAATGTGGAGGCTATATACAGGGTATTACGGTACAGAGTCAATGTGGAGGCTATTTCCAGGGTATTACGGTACAGAGTCAATGTGGAGACTATATACAGGGTATTACGGTACAGAGTCAATGTGGAGGCTATATACAGGTATTACGGTACAGAGTCAATGTGGAGGCTATATACAGGGTATTACGGTACAGAGTCAATGTGGAGGCTATATACAGGGGTATACGGTACAGAGTCAATGTGGAGGCTATATACAGGGTATTACGGTACAGAGTCAATGTGGAGGCTATATACAGGGTATTACGGTACAGAGTCAATGTGGAGGCTATATACAGGGGTACGGTACAGAGTCAATGTGGAGGCTATATACAGGGGGTACCGGTACAGAGTCAATGTGGAGGCTATATACAGGGGTACCGGTACAGAGTCAATGTGGAGGCTATATACAGGGGTACCGGTACAGAGTCAATGTGGAGGCTATATACAGGGGTACGGTACAGAGTCAATGTGGAGGCTATATACAGGGGGTACCGGTACAGAGTCAATGTGGAGGCTATATACAGGGGGTACCGGTACAGAGTCAATGTGGAGGCTATATACAGGGGGTACCGGTACAGAGTCAATGTGGAGGCTATATACAGGGTATTACGGTACAGAGTCAATGTGGAGGCTATATACAGGGTTTACGGTACAGAGTCAATGTGGAGGCTATATACAGGGTATTACGGTACAGAGTCAATGTGGAGGCTATATACAGGGTATTACGGTACAGAGTCAATGTGGAGGCTATATACAGGGTACCGGTACAGAGTCAATGTGGAGGCTATATACAGGGTATTACGGTACAGAGTCAATGTGGAGGCTATATACAGGGGGTACCGGTACAGAGTCAATGTGGAGGCTATATACAGGGTATTACGGTACAGAGTCAATGTGGAGGCTATATACAGGGTATTACGGTACAGAGTCAATGTGGAGGCTATATACAGGGTATTACGGTACAGAGTCAATGTGGAGGCTATATACAGGGTATTACGGTACAGAGTCAATGTGGAGGCTATATACAGGGGTTACGGTACAGAGTCAATGTGGAGGCTATATACAGGGTATTACGGTACAGAGTCAATGTGGAGGCTATATACAGGGGTACCGGTACAGAGTCAATGTGGAGGCTATATACAGGGGGTACCGGTACAGAGTCAATGTGGAGGCTATATACAGGGGTTACCGGTACAGAGTCAATGTGGAGGCTATATACAGGGGGTACCGGTACAGAGTCAATGTGGAGGCTATATACAGGGTATTACGGTACAGAGTCAATGTGGAGGCTATATACAGGGTATTACGGTACAGAGTCAATGTGGAGGCTATATACAGGGGTTTACGGTACAGAGTCAATGTGGAGGCTATATACAGGGTATTACGGTACAGAGTCAATGTGGAGGCTATATACAGGGTATACGGTACAGAGTCAATGTGGAGGCTATATACAGGGGTACCGGTACAGAGTCAATGTGGAGGCTATATACAGGGGGTACCGGTACAGAGTCAATGTGGAGGCTATATACAGGGGGTACCGGTACAGAGTCAATGTGGAGGCTATATACAGGGTATTACGGTACAGAGTCAATGTGGAGGCTATATACAGGGTATTACGGTACAGAGTCAATGTGGAGGCTATATACAGGGTGTTACGGTACAGAGTCAATGTGGAGGCTATATACAGGGTACAGAGTCAATGTGGAGGCTATATACAGGGTATTACGGTACAGAGTCAATGTGGAGGCTATATACAGGGTATTACGGTACAGAGTCAATGTGGAGGCTATATACAGGGGTACGGTACAGAGTCAATGTGGAGGCTATATACAGGGGTACCGTACAGAGTCAATGTGGAGGCTATATACAGGGGGTACCGTACAGAGTCAATGTGGAGGCTATATACAGGGTATTACGGTACAGAGTCAATGTGGAGGCTATATACAGGGTATTACGGTACAGAGTCAATGTGGAGGCTATATACAGGGTGTTACGGTACAGAGTCAATGTGGAGGCTATATACAGGGTACAGAGTCAATGTGGAGGCTATATACAGGGTATTACGGTACAGAGTCAATGTGGAGGCTATATACAGGGTATTACGGTACAGAGTCAATGTGGAGGCTATATACAGGGGGTACGGTACAGAGTCAATGTGGAGGCTATATACAGGGTACAGAGTCAATGTGGAGGCTATATACAGGGTATTACGGTACAGAGTCAATGTGGAGGCTATATACAGGGTATTACGGTACAGAGTCAATGTGGAGGCTATATACAGGTATTACGGTACAGAGTCAATGTGGAGGCTATATACAGGGGTTACGGTACAGAGTCAATGTGGAGGCTATATACAGGGTATTACGGTACAGAGTCAATGTGGAGGCTATATACAGGGTATTACGGTACAGAGTCAATGTGGAGGCTATATACAGGGTATTACGGTACAGAGTCAATGTGGAGGCTATATACAGGGTATTACGGTACAGAGTCAATGTGGAGGCTATATACAGGGTATTACGGTACAGAGTCAATGTGGAGGCTATATACAGGGTGTTACGGTACAGAGTCAATGTGGAGGCTATATACAGGGTGTTACGGTACAGAGTCAATGTGGAGGCTATATACAGGTATTACGGTACAGAGTCAATGTGGAGGCTATATACAGGGTATTACGGTACAGAGTCAATGTGGAGGCTATATACAGGGTATTACGGTACAGAGTCAATGTGGAGGCTATATACAGGGTATTACGGTACAGAGTCAATGTGGAGGCTATATACAGGGTATTACGGTACAGAGTCAATGTGGAGGCTATATACAGGGTATTACGGTACAGAGTCAATGTGGAGGCTATATACAGGGTACCGGTACAGAGTCAATGTGGAGGCTATATACAGGGTGTACGGTACAGAGTCAATGTGGAGGCTATATACAGGGTATTACGGTACAGAGTCAATGTGGAGGCTATATACAGGGTTTACGGTACAGAGTCAATGTGGAGGCTATATACAGGGTATTACGGTACAGAGTCAATGTGGAGGCTATATACAGGGTATTACGGTACAGAGTCAATGTGGAGGCTATATACAGGGTATTACGGTACAGAGTCAATGTGGAGGCTATATACAGGGTATTACGGTACAGAGTCAATGTGGAGGCTATATACAGGGTATTACGGTACAGAGTCAATGTGGAGGCTATATACAGGGTGTTACGGTACAGAGTCAATGTGGAGGCTATATACAGGGGGTACCGGTACAGAGTCAATGTGGAGGCTATATACAGGGTATACGGTACAGAGTCAATGTGGAGGCTATATACAGGGTTACGGTACAGAGTCAATGTGGAGGCTATATACAGGGTTTACGGTACAGAGTCAATGTGGAGGCTATATACAGGGTATTACGGTACAGAGTCAATGTGGAGGCTATATACAGGGTTACGGTACAGAGTCAATGTGGAGGCTATATACAGGGTATTACGGTACAGAGTCAATGTGGAGGCTATATACAGGGGTATTACGGTACAGAGTCAATGTGGAGGCTATATACAGGGTATTACGGTACAGAGTCAATGTGGAGGCTATATACACGGGGTACTGTACAGAGTCAATGTGGAGGCTATATACAGGGGGTACCGTACAGAGTCAATGTGGAGGCTATATACAGGGGTACCGGTACAGAGTCAATGTGGAGGCTATATACAGGGGTACCGGTACAGAGTCAATGTGGAGGCTATATACAGGGGTACGGTACAGAGTCAATGTGGAGGCTATATACAGGGGTACGGTACAGAGTCAATGTGGAGGCTATATACAGGGGTACCGGTACAGAGTCAATGTGGAGGCTATATACAGGGGTACCGTACAGAGTCAATGTGGAGGCTATATACAGGGTAACGGTACAGAGTCAATGTGGAGGCTATATACAGGGTACCGGTACAGAGTCAATGTGGAGGCTATATACAGGGGGTACCGTACAGAGTCAATGTGGAGGCTATATACAGGGTATTACGGTACAGAGTCAATGTGGAGGCTATATACAGGGGGTACCGGTACAGAGTCAATGTGGAGGCTATATACAGGGGTTACCGGTACAGAGTCAATGTGGAGGCTATATACAGGGTGTACCGGTACAGAGTCAATGTGGAGGCTATATACAGGGTTACCGGTACAGAGTCAATGTGGAGGCTATATACAGGGGGTACGGTACAGAGTCAATGTGGAGGCTATATACAGGGGTACCGGTACAGAGTCAATGTGGAGGCTATATACAGGGGGTACCGGTACAGAGTCAATGTGGAGGCTATATACAGGGGGTACCGTACAGAGTCAATGTGGAGGCTATATACAGGGGGTACCGGTACAGAGTCAATGTGGAGGCTATATACAGGGGTACCGGTACAGAGTCAATGTGGAGGCTATATACAGGGGGTACGGTACAGAGTCAATGTGGAGGCTATATACAGGGGTACGGTACAGAGTCAATGTGGAGGCTATATACAGGGTTACCGGTACAGAGTCAATGTGGGGGTACCGGGTAGTTGACGAGAATGATTATACATGTAGTTAGAGTTACAAGTGACTACAGACCAGCTAGATCTACTGTCTCTATTAAATATGACAGACCAGCTAGATCTACTGTCTCTATTATAATATGACAGACCAGCTAGATCTACTGGCTCTGATAATATGACAGACCAGCTAGATCTACTGGCTCTGTTATAATATGACAGACCAGCTAGATCTACTGGCTATCAATATGACAGACCAGCTGATCTACTGTCTCTATTATAATATGACAGACAGCTAGATCTACTGGCTCTGTTATAATATGACAGACCAGCTAGATCTACTGGCTCTGTTATAATATGACAGACCAGCTAGATCTACTGGCTCTGTTATAATATGACAGACCAGCTAGATCTACTGGCTCTGTTATAATGACAGACAGCTAGATCTACTGGCTATAATATGACAGAGATCTACTGGTCTGTTATAATATGACAGACCAGATCTACTGGCTCTGTATAATATGACAGAGCTAGATCTGTCCAGACAGGATCCACAGCAGCACAGTAGTCTGCTGCGTGTCCAGACAGGATCCACAGCAGCAGCACAGTAAGGTCTGCTACGTGTCCAGACAGGATCCACAGCAGCCCAGTAAGGTCGTCTACATGTCCAGACATTCCACAGCAGCACAGTAATGTCTGCTACATGTCCAGACAGGATCCACAGCAGCACAGTAGGTCTGCTACATGTCCAGACAGGATCCACAGCAGCACAGTAAGGTCTGCTACGTGTCCAGACAAGGTCCACTGCAGCAGCAGTAAGGTCTGCTACATGTCCAGACAGGATTCACAGCAGCACAGTAAGGTCTGCTACATGTCCAGACAGGATCCACAGGCAGCACAGTAAGGTCTGCTACATGTCCAGACAGGATCCACCGCAGCACAGTAAGTCTGCTACGTGTCCAGACAGGATCCACAGCAGCACAGTAAGGCTGCTACATGTCCAGACAGGATCCACAGCAGCACAAAGGTCTGCTACATGTCCAGACAGGATCCACAGCACACAGTAAGGTCTGCTACATGACCAGACAGGATCCACAGCAGCACAGTAAGGTCTGCTACATGTCCAGACAGGATCCACAGCACACAGTAAGCTGCTACATGTCCAGACAGATCCACAGCAGCACAGTAAGGTCTGCTACATGTCCAGACAGGATCCACAGCAGCACAGTAAGGTCTGCTACATGTCCAGACAGGATCCACAGCAGCACAGTAAGGTCTGCTACATGTCCAGACAGGATCCACAGCAAGCACAGTAAATGACAGTACCTCGTACCCTACCAATCCACTCACTCTTTCATGGGGAAACAGGTTTCTCAGCCGCCTGGGGGCTTTACGCGTATCATTTTTCTCTTTCCATATACTTACCATTACTGTTCAACTCTTATCTTCAACTGTCATTTAACGTTCTCATATTCAGGTAGGTACGCAGACATTTCTCATTTTGCTGCTTCATATGCTTTGAATAAAATGTTTTTGAGGCTCAGAGGTACTGTAGTTGCTATGCTGTATTAAGCAGATAACATGGTTTGTCAGTAAATGGAGGTGGATTACTCCCAACGTGTGGAAACATAGTGAGTGTGACCAATACTCTGATACATGTACAGTGCCATCAGACAGTAGAGCCATCAGACAGTAGAGCCATCAGACAGTAATGCCATCAGACAGTAGAGCATCAGACAGTCAGACAGTAGAGCCATCAGACAGTAGAGCCATCAGACAGTAGAGCCATCAGACAGTCAGACAGTAGAGCCATCAGACAGTAGAGCCATCAGATAGTAGTGCCATCAGACAGTAGTGCCATCAGACAGTAGAGTCATCAGACAGTAGAGCCATCAGACAGTAGAGCCATCAGACAGTCAGACAGTAGAGCCATCAGACAGTAGAGCCATCAGACAGTAGAGCCATCAGACAGTCAGACAGTAGTGCCATCAGACAGTAGAGCCATCAGACAGTAGTGCCATCAGACAGTAGAGCCATCAGACAGTAGTGCCATCAGACAGTAGAGCCATCAGACAGTAGAGCCATCAGACAGTAGAGCCATCAGATAGTAGAGCCATCAGATAGTAGTGCCACAAGACAGTAGAGAGCCATCAGACAGTAATGCCATCAGACAGTAGAGCCATCAGACAGTCAGACAGTAGAGCCATCAGACAGTAGAGCCATCAGACAGTCAGACAGTAGAGCCATCAGACAGTAGAGCCATCAGATAGTAGTGCCATCAGACAGTAGTGCCATCAGACAGTAGAGTCATCAGACAGTAGAGCCATCAGACAGTAGAGCCATCAGACAGTCAGACAGTAGAGCCATCAGACAGTAGAGCCATCAGACAGTAGAGCCATCAACAGTCAGACAGTAGTGCCATCAGACAGTAGAGCCATCAGACAGTAGTGCCATCAGACAGTGGTGCCATCAGACAGTAGAGCCATCAGACAGTAGAGCCATCAGACAGTAGAGCCATCAGACAGTAGAGCCATCAGATAGTAGAGCCATCAGATAGTAGTGCCAACAGACAGTAGAGCCATCAGACAGTAATGCCATCAGACAGTTGAGCCATCAGACAGTAGAGCCATCAGACAGTAATTCCATCAGACAGTAGAGCCATCAGACAGTCAGACAGTAGAGCCATCAGACAGTAGAGCCATCAGATAGTAGTGCCATCAGACAGTAGTGCCATCAGACAGTAGAGTCATCAGACAGTAGAGCCATCAGACAGTAGAGCCATCAGATAGTAGTGCCATCAGACAGTAGAGCAATCAGACAGTAATTCCATCAGACAGTAGAGCCATCAGACAGTAGAGCCATCAGACAGTAGAGCCATCAGATAGTAGTGCCAACAGACAGTAGAGCCATCAGACAGTAATGCCATCAGACAGTTGAGCCATCAGACAGTCAGACAGTTGAGCCATCAGACAGTCAGACAGTAGAGCCATCAGACAGTAGAGCCATCAGACAGTAGAGCCATCAGACAGTAGAGCCATCAGATAGTAGTGCCACCAGACAGTAGTGCCATCAGACAGTAGTGCCATCAGACAGTAGAGCCATCAGACAGTAGAGCCATCAGATAGTAGTGCCATCAGACAGTAGAGCCATCAGACAGTAGTGCCATCAGACAGTAGAGCCATCAGACAGTAGAGCCATCAGACAGTAGAGCCATCAGATAGTAGAGCCATCAGACAGTAATGCCATCAGACAGTTGAGCCATCAGACAGTTGAGCCATCAGACAGTAGTGTCATAAGACAATAGAGCCATCAGACAGTTGTACCATCAGACAGTAGAGCCATCAGACAGTAGAGCCATCAGACAGTAGAGCCATCAGACAGTCAGACAGTAGAGCCATCAGACAGTAGAGCCATCAGATAGTAGTGCCATCAGACAGTAGTGCCATCAGACAGTAGAGTCATCAGACAGTAGAGCCATCAGACAGTAGAGCCATCAGATAGTAGTGCCATCAGACAGTAGAGCAATCAGACAGTAATTCCATCAGACAGTAGAGCCATCAGACAGTAGAGCCATCAGACAGTAGAGCCATCAGATAGTAGTGCCAACAGACAGTAGAGCCATCAGACAGTAATGCCATCAGACAGTTGAGCCATCAGACAGTCAGACAGTTGAGCCATCAGACAGTCAGACAGTAGAGCCATCAGACAGTAGAGCCATCAGACAGTAGAGCCATCAGATAGTAGTGCCACCAGACAGTAGAGCCATCAGACAGTAGAGCCATCAGATAGTAGTGCCATCAGACAGTAGAGCCATCAGACAGTAGTGCCATCAGACAGTAGAGCCATCAGACAGTAGAGCCATCAGACAGTAGAGCCATCAGATAGTAGAGCCATCAGACAGTAATGCCATCAGACAGTTGAGCCATCAGACAGTTGAGCCATCAGACAGTAGTGTCATAAGACAATAGAGCCATCAGACAGTTGTACAGTTATACAGCATGGAGGCTACAGTACCACAGCATGTCTACTTAATACAACAGAGGCTACAGTACCACATCATGTCTACTTAATACAGCATGGAGGCTACAGTACCACAGCATGTCTACTTAATACAGCATGGAGGCTACAGTACCACAGCATGTCTACTTAATACAACATAGAGGCTACAGTACCACAGCATGTCTACTTAATACAGCATGGAGGCTACAGTACCACAGCATGTCTACTTAATACAGCATGGAAGCTACAGCACCACAGCATGTCTACTTAATTACAGCATGGAAGCTAAATAAGAGTGCTAAATTACTAGAAAAATCAATTCAAGGAAGCAGCTAGCTGGTCTTAGAGGTAGAGCAGGAGGAGGGGTAGGAGACACCACAACCCAGAATCAAAGACATTGTCATTAACATTCCCGCTGAGGGTGTTTTTAATGATTAATCAACCTCAATCAATTCAAAGTTAAAATCTAAAATTAGCAATGTTAAAGGAGGTTAATCTGCTCTCGAAGGCCACGCACGACTACTGAACTGATAGCATTAGAGTTATTAAATAAAGGTTCATTAAAGACCGAGGGCATTGCTTTTGGCTTTTAAAAGGTAATTGAGTTTGAGCCAACCTGCAGAGCGTCGTTTACCGTGGATTTGATATCCGTAAATGTATAGGGTTCAATGAAGACAGGTTTAGACTGAAGGAAGTGTCTGAAACACACTAGTGAAAACACAGTGATATTATTCAGTTGTGTTATAGCCCTCACATTAACATCTAGACCTCGAAGCCAGATCTACCGCTTTTTTTTCCTAGGGCACCTGGTGCAATAATTGACCACGTAGAGCAGAAACCAGCGAAAGGTAAAAGTTGAATAGACGTAGTATTGATAGTCAGTGTTCATTCCAGGCTATAGCCTGGTATTGTACGGTATTGTAGGCAACACGATCCCTAGATGATCCTGGACGCTGACAGCTGCTCCGATCAGATAATGTTTTCCCCACTCTATATCTAAATGATGTTTATTATCAAATGATCCAATGATCCTCTATTTGCCATTTTCTGCTCTAATCAAATCAGCCCTCCCATTATCCAGATGAGCCTGAGATTGAATTAGAAAATACTTGTTCTGTAATAAGGAATCAGCGATGTATCTCTGACTGGGAGGGATGTAGAGAGCTGGGATAACAATAGGTTACAGATGAGGATCAGATTGTGCTGGCACCAAGCCTGGAATATCAGATATAGGAGGATACATCCCAAATGGATCCCTATTCCCTATTCCCTATGGACCGGCCCCACTCTATAATAGTGCACTACACACAGACACTGTCTCACAAGTAAACAGAACGCCCTGACCATAGAGAGCCCCTGTTTCTCTATGGTTGTAGTAGGTCAGGGCATGACTAGGGAGTATTCTAGTTTATAATTTCTATGTTGTGTTCTAGTTTATATTTTCTATGTTGGTGTTTTGTATGATTCCCAATTAGAGGCAGCTGTGAATCCTGTCTGGACATCGTCCATTATTGGGATCATATTTAAGTAGCTAATTTTCCCACCTGTGTTTGTGGGATATTGTTTTGTGTTTAACCACGTAGTCACGTTTAGTTGTTCGGTTATTGATATATTTTGTTTTGTTTATCTTTCACTTTGAAATATAATATGTGGAATTCAACATCCGCTGTGCCTTGGTCCCGTTCTTACGGTTGACACAGAAGCAAAGACGACAAGGACATTATTCAAGATGTCCTGTTTAAAACACTGATTGACATATACTGTAGAGGTAGTGCAGGATTATACGTGGGAAGATATTCCAGAAAACAGTAGATTTATGGATAAATAAACATGAACATTATGAGTTGAGTAATAGTTTCATAGCGCTGCTCTATACTAGGCACACTGTGCTCTTTACAAGCCCTTAAACAACAATGTTTTAAGATGTTAAGTTAAAGAGTCAATGTGGAGGCTATATACAGCGTATTACGGTACAGAGTCAATGTGGAGGCTATATACAGGGTATTACGGTACAGAGTCAATGTGGAGGCTATATACAGGGTATTACGGTACAGAGTAAATGTGGAGATATATACAATAAGCAGGGTATTACGGGACAGAGTCAATGTGGAGGCTATATACAGCGTATTACGGTACAGAGTCAATGTGGAGGCTATATACAGGGTATTACGGTACAGAGTCAATGTGGAGGCTATATACAGGGTATTACGGTACAGAGTCAATGTGGAGGCTATATACAGGGTATTACGGTACAGGATGTCAATGTGGAGGCTATATACAGGGTATTACGGTACAGAGTCAATGTGGAGGCTATATACAGGGTATTACGGTACAGAGTCAATGTGGAGGCTATATACAGGGTATTACGGTACAGAGTCAATGTGGAGGCTATATACAGGGTATTACGGTACAGAGTCCAATGTGGAGGCATATACAGGGTATTACGGTACAGAGTCAATGTGGAGGCTATATACAGGGGTATTACGGTACAGGTCAATGTGGAGGCTATATACAGGGTATTACGGTACAGAGTCAATGTGGAGACTATATACAGGGTATTACGGTACAGAGTCAATGTGGAGGCTATATACAGGAGGTACTGGTACAGAGTCAATGTGGAGACTATATACAGGGTATTACGGTACAGAGTCAATGTGGAGGCTATATACAGGGTATTACGGTACAGAGTCAATGTGGAGGCTATATACAGGGTATTACGGTACAGAGTCAATGTGGAGGCTATATACAGGGTATTACGGTACAGAGTCAATGTGGAGGCTATATACAGGGGGTACCGGTACAGAGTCAATGTGGAGGCTATATACAGGGTATTACGGTACAGAGTCAATGTGGAGGCTATATACAGGGTATTACGGTACAGAGTCAATGTGGAGGTTATATACAGGGTATTACGGTACAGAGTCAATGTGGAGGCTATATACAGGGTATTACGGTACAGAGTCAATGTGGAGGTTATATACAGGGTATTACGGTACAGAGTCAATGTGGAGGCTATATAGGGTATTACGGTACAGAGTCAATGTGGAGGCTATATACAGGGGTACCGGTACAGAGTCAATGTGGAGGCTATATACAGGGGGTACCAGTACAGAGTCAATGTAGAGGCTATATACAGGGGGTACCGGTACAGAGTCAATGTGGAGGCTATATACAGGGGGTACCAGTACAGAGTCAATGTGGAGGCTATATACAGGGTATTACGGTACAGAGTCAATGTGGAGGCTATATACAGGGTATTACGGTACAGAGTCAATGTGGAGGCTATATACAGGGTGTATGGTACAGAGTCAATGTGGAGGCTATATACAGGGTATTACGGTACAGAGTCAATGTGGAGGCTATATACAGGGTATTACGGTACAGAGTCAATGTGGAGGCTATATACAGGGGTACCGGTACAGAGTCAATGTGGGGGCTATATACAGGGGGTACCAGTACAGAGTCAATGTGGAGGCTATATACAGGGGGTACCGTACAGAGTCAATGAGGAGGCTATATACAGGGTATTACGGTACAGAGTCAATGTGGAGGCTATATACAGGGTATTACGGTACAGAGTCAATGTGGAGGCTATATACAGGTATTACGGTACAGAGTCAATGTGGAGGCTATATACAGGGTATTACGGTACAGAGTCAATGTGGAGGCTATATACAGGGTATTACGGTACAGAGTCAATGTGGAGGCTATATACAGGGTATTACGGTACAGAGTCAATGTGGAGGCTATATACAGGGGTATTACGGTACAGAGTCAATGTGGAGGCTATATACAGGGTATTACGGTACAGAGTCAATGTGGAGGCTATATACAGGGGTACCGGTACAGAGTCAATGTGGGGGCTATATACAGGGGGTACCAGTACAGAGTCAATGTGGAGGCTATATACAGGGGTACCGGTACAGAGTCAATGTGGAGGCTATATACAGGGTATTACGGTACAGAGTCAATGTGGAGGCTATATACAGGGTATTACGGTACAGAGTCAATGTGGAGGCTATATACAGGGTGTTACGGTACAGAGTCAATGTGGAGGCTATATACAGGGTACAGAGTCAATGTGGAGGCTATATACAGGGTATTACGGTACAGAGTCAATGTGGAGGCTATATACAGGGTATTACGGTACAGAGTCAATGTGGAGACTATATACAGGGGTACCGGTACAGAGTCAATGTGGAGGCTATATACAGGGGTACCAGTACAGAGAGATGTGTATAAGAGACAGGTACAGAGTCAATGTGGAGGCTATATACAGGGTATTACGGTACAGAGTCAATGTGGAGGCTATATACAGGGTATTACGGTACAGAGTCAATGTGGAGGCTATATACAGGGTGTTACGGTACAGAGTCAATGTGGAGGCTATATACAGGGTACAGAGTCAATGTGGAGGCTATATACAGGGTATTACGGTACAGAGTCAATGTGGAGGCTATATACAGGGTATTACGGTACAGAGTCAATGTGGAGGCTATATACAGGGATTACGGTACAGAGTCAATGTGGAGGATATATACAGGGTATTACGGTACAGAGGCAATGTGGAGGCTATATACAGGGTATTACGGTACAGAGTCAATGTGGAGGCTATATACAGGGTATTACGGTACAGAGTCAATGTGGAGGCTATATACAGGGTATTACGGTACAGAGTCAATGTGGAGGCTATATACAGGGTATTACGGTACAGAGTCAATGTGGAGGCTATATACAGGTATTACGGTACAGAGTCAATGTGGAGGCTATATACAGGGTATACGGTACAGAGTCAATGTGGAGGCTATATACAGGGTGTTACGGTACAGAGTCAATGTGGAGACTATATACAGGGGGTACCGGTACAGAGTCAATGTGGAGGCTATATACAGGGTATTACGGTACAGAGTCAATGTGGAGGCTATTATCCAGGGTATTACGGTACAGAGTCAATGTGGAGGACTATATACAGGGTATTACGGTACAGAGTCAATGTGGAGGCTATATACAGGGTATTACGTACAGAGTCAATGTGGAGGCTATATACAGGGGTATTACGGTACAGAGTCAATGTGGAGGCTATATACAGGGGGTATTACGTACAGAGTCAATGTGGAGGCTATATACAGGGTATACGGTACAGAGTCAATGTGGAGGCTATATACAGGGTATTACGGTACAGAGTCAATGTGGAGGCTATATACAGGGGTACGGTACAGAGTCAATGTGGAGACTATATACAGGGTTACCGGTACAGAGTCAATGTGGAGGCTATATACAGGGGTACCGGTACAGAGTCAATGTGGAGGCTATATACAGGGGGTACCAGTACCGAGTCAATGTGGAGGCTATATACAGGGGATACCGGTACAGAGTCAATGTGGAGGCTATATACAGGGGGTACCAGTACAGAGTCAATGTGGAGGCTATATACAGGGGGTACCAGTACAGAGTCAATGTGGAGGCTATATACAGGGGGTACCGGTACAGAGTCAATGTGGAGGCTATATACAGGGTATTACGGTACAGAGTCAATGTGGAGGCTATATACAGGGTGTTACGGTACAGAGTCAATGTGGAGGCTATATACAGGGTGTACGGTACAGAGTCAATGTGGAGGCTATATACAGGGTATTACGGTACAGAGTCAATGTGGAGGCTATATACAGGGGTACCGGTACAGAGTCAATGTGGGGGCTATATACAGGGTATTACGGTACAGAGTCAATGTGGAGGCTATATACAGGGGGTACCGTACAGAGTCAATGTGGAGGCTATATACAGGGGTTACGGTACAGAGTCAATGTGGAGGCTATATACAGGGTATTACGGTACAGAGTCAATGTGGAGGCTATATACAGGGTATTACGGTACAGAGTCAATGTGGAGGCTATATACAGGGTATTACGGTACAGAGTCAATGTGGAGGCTATATACAGGGTATTACGGTACAGAGTCAATGTGGAGGCTATATACAGGGTATTACGGTACAGAGTCAATGTGGAGGCTATATACAGGGGGTACCGGTACAGAGTCAATGTGGAGGCTATATACAGGGGGTACCAGTACAGAGTCAATGTGGAGGCTATATACAGGGGTACCGGTACAGAGTCAATGTGGAGGCTATATACAGGGGGTACCAGTACAGAGTCAATGTGGAGGCTATATACAGGGTATTACGGTAACAGAGTCAATGTAGGAGGCTATATACAGGGTATTAACGGTACACGAGTCAATGTGGAAAGCTAAGGTGTTATGGTACAGAGTCAATGTGGAGGCTATATACAGGGTATTACGGTACAGATTCAATGTGGAGGCTATATACAGGGTATTACGGTACAGAGTCAATGTGGAGGCTATATACAGGGGTACCGGTACAGAGGTCAATGTGGGGGCTATATACAGGGGGTACCAGTACAGAGTCAATGTGGAGGCTCTATACAGGGGGTACCCTGGTACAGAGTCAATGTGGAGGCTATATACAGGGTATTACGGTACAGAGTCAATGTGGAGGCTATATACAGGTATTACGGTACAGAGTCAATGTGGAGGCTATATACAGGGTGTTACGGTTACAGAGTCAATGTGGAGGCTATTTACAGGGTACAGAGTCAATGTGGAGGCTATATACAGGGTATTACGGTACAGAGTCAATGTGGAGGCTATATACAGGGTATTACGGTACAGAGTCATGTGGAGGCTATATACAGGGGTACCGGTACAGAGTCAATGTGGGGGCTATATACAGGGGGTACCAGTACAGAGTCAATGTGGAGGCTATATACAGGGGGTACCGGTACAGAGTCAATGTGGAGGCTATATACAGGGTATTACGGTACAGAGTCAATGTGGAGGCTAGGGGGCTATACAGGGTATTACGGTACAGAGTCAATGTGGAGGCTATATACAGGGTGTTACGTTACAGAGTCAATGTGGAGGCTATATACAGGGTACAGAGTCAATGTGGAGGCTATATACAGGGTATTACGGTACAGAGTCAATGTGGAGGCTATATACAGGGTATTACGGTACAGAGTCAATGTGGAGGCTATATACAGGGTGTTACGGTACAGAGTCAATGTGAGGCTATATACAGGGTACAGAGTCAATGTGGAGGCTATATACAGGGTATTACGGGACAGAGTCAATGTGGAGGCTATATACAGGGTATTACGGTACAGAGTCAATGTGGAGGCTATATAAAGGGTATTACGGTACAGAGTCAATGTGGAGGCTATATACAGGTATTACGGTACAGAGTCAATGTGGAGGCTATATACAGGGTATTACGGTACAGAGTCAATGTGGAGGCTATATACAGGTATTACGTACAGAGTCAATGTGGAGGCTATATACAGGGTAGTTACGGTACAGAGTCAATGTGGAGGCTATATACAGGGTATTACGGTACAGAGTCAATTTTGGAGGCTATATACAGGGTATTACGGTACAGAGTCAATGTGGAGGCTATTATACAGGGTGTTACGGTACAGAGTCAATGTGGAGGCTATATACAGGGTGTTATGGTACAGAGTCAATGTGGAGGCTATATACAGGGTATTACGGTACAGAGTCAATGTGGAGGCTATATACAGGGTATTACGGTACAGAGTCAATGTGGAGGCTATATACAGGGTATTACGGTACAGAGTCAATGTGGAGGATATATACAGGGTTATTACGGTACAGAGGCAATGTGGGAGGCTATATACAGGGTATTACGGTACAGAGTCAATGTGGAGGCTATATACAGGGTATTACGGTACAGAGTCAATGTGGAGGCTATATACAGGGGGTACCGGTACAGAATCAATGTGGAGGCTATATACAGGGTATTACGGTACAGAGTCAATGTGGAGGCTATATACAGGGTATTACGGTACAGAGTCAATGTGGAGGCTATATACAGGGTATTACGTACAGAGTCCATGTGGAGGCTATATACAGGATATTACGGTACAGAGTCAATTGGAGGCTATACAGGGTATTACGGTACAGAGTCAATGTGGAGGCTATATACAGGGTATTACTGGTACGAGTCAATGTGGAGGCTATATACAGGGTATTACGGTACAGAGTCAATGTGGAGGCTATATACAGGGTATTACGGTACAGAGTCAATGTGGAGGCTATATACAGGGTGTTACGGTTACAGAGTCAATGTGGAGACTATATACAGGGGGTACCGGTACAGAGTCAATGTGGAGGCTATATACAGGGTATTACGGTACAGAGTCAATGTGGAGGCTATATACAGGGTATTACGGTACAGAGTCAATGTGGAGACTATATACAGGGTATTACGGTACAGAGTCAAGTGGAGGCTATATACAGGGTATTACGGTACAGAGTCAATGTGGAGGCTATATACAGGGTATTACGGTACAGAGTCAATGTGGAGGCTATCTACAGGGTATTACGGTACAGAGTCAATGTGGGGCTATATACAGGGTATTACGGTACAGAGTCAATGTGGAGGGCTATATACAGGGTTTACGGTACAGAGTCAATGTGGAGGCTATATACAGGGGGTACTGGTACAGAGTCAATGTGGAGGCTATATACAGGGGGTACCGGTACAGAGTCAATGTGGAGGCTATATACAGGGGGGTACCGGTACAGAGTCAATGTGGAGGCTATATACAGGGGTTACCAGTACCCGAGTCAATGTGGAGGCTATATACAGGGATACCGGTACAGAGGTCAATGTGGAGGCTATATACAGGGGGTACCAGTACCGAGTCAATGTGGAGGCTATATACAGGGGATACCGGTACAGAGTCAATGTGGAGGCTATATACAGGGGGTACCGGTACAGAGTCAATGTGAGGCTATATACAGGGGGTACCAGTACCGAGTCAATGTGGAGGCTATATACAGGGGATACCGGTACAGAGTCAATGTGGAGGTTATATACAGGGGGTACCGGTACAGAGTCAATGTGGAGGCTATATACAGGGTATTACGGTACGAGTCAATGTGGAGGCTATATACAGGGGGTACCGGTACAGAGTCAATGTGGAGGCTATATAAAGGGGTTACCGGTACAGAGTCAATGTGGAGGCTATATACAGGGGGTACCGGTACAGAGTCAATGTGGAGGCTATATACAGGGTATACCGGTACAGAGTCAATGTGGAGACTATATACAGGGGGTACAGGTACAGAGTCAATGTGGGGGCTATATACAGGGGTACCAGTACAGAGTCAATGTGGAGGCTATATACAGGGGGGTCCGGTACAGAGTCAATGTGGAGGCTATATACAAGGGGGTACCGGTACAGAGTCAATGTAGAGGCTATATACAGGGGGTACCAGTACCGAGTCAATGTGGAGGCTATATACAGGGGATACCGGTACAGAGTCAATGTGGAGGCTATATACAGGGGGTACCGGTACAGAGTCAATGTGGAGGCTATATACAGGGGGTACCAGTACCGAGTCAATGTGGAGGCTATATACAGGGGGTACCGGTACAGAGTCAATGTGTGGGGTACCGGTTAGTTGACGGAATGATGTACATGTAGTTAGAGTTAAAGTGACTATGCAGAGATAATAAACAGAGAGTAGCAGCAGCGTAAAAGAGGGTCTGGGTAGCCCTTTGATTAGATGTTCAGCAGTCTTATGGCTTGGAGGTAGAAGCTGTTAAGAAGCCTTTTGGACCTAAACCTAGGCGCTCCAGTACCGATTCCCGTGCGGTAGCAGAGAGAACAGTCTCTGACTGGCTGGAGTCCTTGACAATTTTTAGGGCCTTCCTCTGACACCACCTGGTATAGAGGTCCTGAATGGCAGGAAGCTTGGCCCCAGTGATGTACTGGGCAGTACACATTACCCTCTGTAGTGCCGTGTGGTCTGAGGCAGAGCAGTTGCCAAACTAGGCAGTGATGGGGGTTATATCCTTCCTGTTTGGCCCTGTCACAGTGTCTCCTGACCCCTCCTGTCTCAGCCTCCAGTATTTATGCTGCAGTAGTTTATGTGTCGGGGGGCTAGGGTCAGTTTGTTATATCTGGAGTACTTCTCCTGTCTTATCCGGTGTCCTGTGTGAATTTAAGTGTGCTCTCTCTAATTCTCTCTTTCTTTCTCTCTCTCAGAGGACCTGAGCCCTAGGACCATGCCTCAGGACTACCTGGCATGATGACTCCTTGCTGTCCCCAGTCCACCTGGCCGTGCAGCTGCTCCAGTTTCAACTGTTCTGCCTGCGGCTCTGGAACCCTGACCTGTTCACCGGAAGTGCTACCTGTCCCAGACCTGCTGTTTTCAACTCTCTAGAGACAGCAGCAGCGGTAGAGATACTCTCAATGATCAGCTATGAAAAGACAACTGACATTTACTCCTGAGGTGCTGACTTGTTGCACCCTCTACAACTACTGTGATTATTATTATTTGACCATGCTGGTCATTTATGAACATTTGAACATCTTGGCCATGTTCTGTTATAATCTCCACCCGGCACAGCCAGAAGAGAACTGGCCACCCCTCATAGCCTGGTTCCTCTCTAGGTTTCTTCCTAGGTTTTGGCCTTTCTAGGGAGTTTTTCCTAGCCACTGTGCTTCTACACCTGCATTGCTTGCTGTTTGGGGTTATAGGCTGGGTTTCTGTACAGCACTTTGATATATCAGCTGATGTAAGAAGGGCTATATAAATACATTTGATTTGATTCAACCAGTCAGGATGCTCTCGATGGTGCAGCTGTAGAACCTTTTGAGGATCTATGAACCCATGCCAAATCTTTTCAGTCTCATGAGGGGCAATAGGCTTTGTCATGCCCTCTTCATGACTGTCTTGGTGTGTTTGGACCATTCTAGTGTGTTGGTGATGTGGACACCAAGGAACTTAAAGCTCTCAACCTGCTCCACTACAGCCCCGTCAATGTTAATCGGGGCCTGTTCGGCCCTGCTTTTCCTGTAGTCCACAATCAGCTCCTTTGTCTTGATCACGTTGAGGGAGAGGTTGTTGTCCTGGCACCACACGACCTGGTCTCTGACCTCTGTCTCATCGTTGTTGGTGATCAGGCCTACCACTGTTGTGTCATCGGCAAAGTTGATGATGGTGTTGGAGTCGTGCCTGGCCATGCAGTCATGGGTGAACAGGGAGTACAGGATGGGATTGAGCACACACCACTGAGGGGCCCCTGTGTTGAGGATCAGCATTGAGGATCATCAGTTCCCTACCCTTACCACCTGGGGGCGGCCCGTCAGGAAGTCCAGGATCCAGTTGCAGAGGGAGGTGTTTAGTCCCAGGATCTTTAGCGTATTGATGAGCTTCGAGGGCACTATGGTGTTGAACGCTGAGCTGTAGTCAATGAACAGCATTCTCACATAGGTGTTCCTTTTGTCCAGGTGGGAAAGGGCTGTGTGGAGTGCAATTGAGATTGATCTGTTGGGGCGTTATGCAAATTAGAGTGGGTCTAGGGTTTCTGGGATAATGGGGTCGTGAGCCATGACCAGCCTTTCAAAGCACTTCCTGGCTACAGGCGTAGTAAGCCAGTGCTCTGGGCATCCATTATAATGTGTACCCTGGGTCGGGAAGAAATGAAGGGCTTAAACACTGACAGGGGTTTAGTGATGAAACCTCACCTGAATCTTACAGAGGTAGTTTACCAAGGCTGAAGAGCAGCAGGGAGCCTGGAGGTGAAAAAAGGGGAAAAGAGGGGGTGAGAGAGA